>NC_082693.1:65291913-65600342 GCF_949987515.2 Delphinus delphis
CACTACTTGAATCCTGGAAGAATTTTAGATCCTTTGTAGTGTGAATGTAGACACTAAAGTATTTTCAAAAGAAATACACTCAGGTAAGCAAGTAATTTGTTGAAATGGAAATAACCTATTGTTTGTTAAGTTTAAACGCTGAAGTACTAATTCTGTCTCTAAGCAAAAAAAATAGGCTTTTGCAAGGGTATAATTTCTTTGTTTTTTCTCCTTTTTAATAGGATTTTTATATTATACCAACCTATATGACATTATTTATGTAGAACTTAGTTCATAATTTTAAAGGTTTATAAATATCAAACACTATATAAATGACTATCTCATCTACATCAAATTTCACCATACTTTATCAAATTTTAATTGACCTACAAATAAGGAATGTACTTACAGCAACCATAGTTAACAGATAAACAGCTCGAATTAGTTTAAGAAAGATAAATTATTATAAGAATAATGGGTGTCATAAAATTCAGGGATAGAAATAAAACTGAGTCTCAGGAATGAAGAAAAGAAAGAGTACTTGAATGTCAACAGACTCACTCTTTTTATCTGTACCCCTCTCTTTAATCTTTTTTCTTTTCTATTTTACCCTCTGAAAGTCTGCTTTCTCTCTTTAGGTTCCCTAGTCTTAAAAAGATGGGACTCCATACTGCTCCCAAACTTTATGTGTACAAGTACAGAGCTTCCTCTTTTCCTGTTTCTCTTAAAATTCTCTAGAATGATTTCATTGACGAGTTCAGACAAGGTGGTCACCACTTGAACTAAGTATAGTCATCCTTCGGTATCCATGGGGGATTGGTTCCAGGACAATGCATGGATACCAAAATCCGCTAATGCTCAAGTCCCTTATATAAAATGGCTAGTCCAGTCGGCCTCTCCGTATCCGCGGGTTCCCTATCCAAAATTTTTGAATCCGCACATGCGGAACCCGCGGATACAGAGGGCCTAGACTGTGACTGAGTTGGGAGAGAGAGAGGTAGAGGGATGGATGCATGTGTCTTGATGGAAGGAAAGGTCTGCATTTCACTGCCAAAAGCCAGATGCTTACCCTGATCCTTAACGACCAGAGCACCAGTACATTCAGCCATTTGGATGCTTCTACCTGCAGTTTATAATCTGAGACATGTGATAGGCAGCAACATGGACAGAGCCAATTCATTCCACCAAAATGGAGGCAGTAATATTCAGAGTCCAGTGACAGCCTTTTATGTCCAGTGAATTCTGGCTAGACTTTCTTTTAACTGTAACAAATACTCTGTGTTCACATTTTTTTTTTTTTGCTAGTGACATAAAACAGAGATATCATCAAAGATAAAAAATCATTTAATAAGTTAATATTGACAGAACTACCTTAATTCTAGTTTTCTTATCTCACGAGAAGAGGATGGTCCTGCATGTTTTTCAGACCCAGTTTTACAGCAGTTATCTGTTGCCAAGCATTGCAGAAAAATAAATATAACTTAGGAGACAGGAGGAGAAAATTACGAAAACCCAGTAGAAGAAAACAAATTGAATGAATCTAAAAGTGGTAAGTTACTAAGAAGAATACAGTAAACTAATCTAAACCAATGGTTAATTGCAAATGTTCTCTGATCATAAAATTATAACTTAAGTAAAAAATGATTAAGCCAGCATATAAAATGAAAATAATTCAGAGAAAGTGTACTGTTTTTATTGTCCACAGATAATTTGCTTTTATTCTACAGATAATTACAGAAACAATACTATTAGAGAAAAACATTGAAAACTCTTGTGTTGTTAGGACTAAAGATGATAGCTAAAAATGGTTCACTGATGAATATTTCAAAGTGTATAGCCATTTTATAAGAGAGTTTGTGTTGACTGAACAATAACCACTTGCTCTGGAGAATTCTAATATGGTAATATGAATACTCCTTCAGGGCATTAGGCAAGGAGAGAGATTCTTACAAGTCATTATTCATTGCAATGGACAATGAACATTGTCTACCCAGAGAAGTTATGGCCTCCATCTTTAGTCTTTCTTATTTACGTGTGAATCTCTTTATCTTGCCCTCTTTTCTACACATGCATTCATTTTCTTTTTAAAGTATCTTTTCCAAAGAACTCAGTCATCTATTCCTTTCCAAATATATCAATTTGTTTATGAATTACTTTTATTTTCCTCTACCTCCTCCGATGTGTCATTCCGCTACTCACCCTGGGTACCTTTCTCTCCCAGCATCTCCACTGGATCCTTCAGCATGACCTTCACACATTATACACCATTGACGTATTTAAAAATTAAAAACAATGCCTTTAACATATTTACAACCTCTACTCTACTGCCTTAGATTTCTCCTTTTCATAACTATGCTTCTTAAGTGGTCTAACTTCACTGCTTCCACTTGGTTTAATTTGTTCATTACAATCTGGCTTCATTTCTAAGGAATTGAATCCAGTGATCCTTTTAATCCACTTCTAATAAGCGGTTTGATACAAATTATTGCTTCTTTCTTTAAAACTGTCTCCACTCTTGGCTTCTATAATGACACATTCTTTGGTCACTATTAATTTTTTCATTTAACAGATATTAAACCATTATCACTTGGCAGGCATCATTGTAGATGCTAAAGTATAAACCTCAGTAAGATGTGGTCTTTGAACTTTTGAGGGGAAAAACATACACAAATAATTATTATAAAACGTGATAAATGCTGTAATAGAGATATTTACATTACAGTATGGTATCATGGAAGAGGACTCATTTTTAAAATCTTTAATACAAATCATTGTTTCAATTCAAGTATATAAAATCAACAAAACTTACTTTATATAAATCTCTTCCTTTAGACAGAAATAAAAATAGCTTCTAAAGAGTTCTGTGTGAATGACATAAATTCACAGAATGAATGACTCATTCATTTTGTAAAATAGACTTAAGTATGAAGAATAATTATTTTGAATGATATTAGTTCTGATTAACATTGTAAATAGAAAACATTCATCTTCATTGAATACTTATGAAATTAATCATTATTCAAATGACACTTCAGAGGCTTATATTTGAACTGAAAAAAACTTATAAAAATATAGTCTTTTAAAGCTGAAGGGGTCTTAGAGATCATTTAGTCCAAACCTATTATTTTATAAAGAAAGAAGTGGTTCTCTGGAAGATACTTGCTCCACATCATGCAAATTTGTAGGGGCATAATTGAATCAGAACCCAGGATGCTCTGTTCCAAATGATCTTTCTAAAACAGGCAAATTGAGCACAATAGTAAGTCTATATAGTGAAATACACATACCTCTTTCTGAAAGTATTGACAATAGGCTAAAGAAAAATATTTTAATGAGTATCACATGTGTTCCCCCCATTTACTCCAGTTATAAAATGATAGACCAACTCCTAAACACAGTGTTAAACTCCCAGGAATGCTCAAATGGATGTTACTTAACATAACTGAAACTGTGTTGCCCTAAGAAACAAGAATGAGAAAATTAGATTCCTAACAATGTCTTTCATGTAAAAAATTACAAGCTGTGCCTCAAAAAATGTCACAGATAATGCAACAAATATTTCTTTTACCTGTCATCTGGTCACTCTATTTTAGGGCAAATCTACAACTATTATTCACTTTTGTTTTTTAAAAAATTAGTTGCCAAAGGCTAACCTGAATATGGTGTCTTCAAACCTGTCACATATACATGTTTACAGGGAAATCACATCTTTTCTGTGGAGAGGGTTAGGTTTTAAAGTCAGCTCATAAGGCAAAAACCAATTTATTCAAAACCACTCTAGAAAATCCCTCAGGGAGGCATCACTCTGGAGAGCGACATCCTGCATCACACTAAGTCCATTCCAGGCAGTTCTCCTCCCAAGTTAGAACATATCACTCCCACTGAGGAAGAGCACCAGATGCATGACCTTCCCTGCCATGGAGCTTCTTTGAATGAAAAGTACAATGTGTACTTTTTAATGGATGAGAAGTATCTTTTAAAACAGGGGTTGCATTCAGCCTCACAAGGTGCTCACACCATGAGAAGCACAGGATCTACTACAGATATTGTTTAGGTTTCCCATATCACATTCACTTGGGGAATATGTTCATTGCATGGAATCTTCTGTAACATTTAAATGGTTATTTGTCTCCCCTTTTGTTGTTGCAGTACATGAATAGTTGAATTTACATAATATACGTGTGCAAATGGTGCCATCCCGCTTAATACATACTCTTTTCTCATATATATGAGACATACCTGTATATACTCTGATATATATACTATGCATACTATGTATACACTATGTATATACTATGTATATGCATACTCAACTATACACATATATGTAGTACAAGAAATGTTTTGATGGTATAAAAGTTTGTTTCAGAAAACTATTGAATTTTGTTAAAATTCTAACAATAATACAATTTCTAAAATATGTAAACTGTTATATAATAACACATTTGTTTGGTCTTTTGTCGCAGGTTCCTAGGAGGAAGCTTCTGAAACTTTGGAATGCCCCCAGTGATGAGTATCTTTATTATTCATGGTGGGTTCCTTAGGCCATACTTGAGTTTATGCTAATGAGGTGACTCATGATAGGCCCTCAGATAGTTTCAGGATAGGGTCAGAGCAATCCAGAAAGATCAACCATGTGATTAGAGGATTGGAGCTTTGAGCCAGGTGATATTAGCCTGACCTTATGACCTCCAATGAGAGGATAGGATTGTAGATCAAGTTCAATTACTTGGGCAGTGATTCAATTAATCATACCTGCATAATAAAACCCCGACAAAAACTCTGGACACCTGCAGCCTGAGGAACTTCCTGATTGGTGATACACATCAATGTACCAGGAGGGTGATGCATCCTGAGAACACGGAAGCTTTACAGCTGGGACCCTCCCAGATCTCACTCAAGTGTCTCTACATTTGGCTGGTCCTGAGTTGTATCCTTTGTAGTGAAACTTTAATTGTAAGTATAGCGGCTTCCTGAGTTCTTTGATTTGTCCTAGTTAATTATTGAACCTGAGGGAGTAGTACTGACCCTCAAATTTAGAGCCAGTTGGTCAGAAGTATGGGTAGCTTGGGAACCCCAGAGCTTGCCACTGGTGTCTGAAGTATGAAGAGTCTTACAAAGGATTGTGCCCTCAACTATGAAGTCTGTGCTAACTATAGGTAACCAGTGTCAGAACTGCACTACAGTAACCATGTCATAAATGTAACTAGCACTATGTTTGAAGGTAGAGTGAGTTGTTTGTTTGTTTACTATGTAATTCACCTAATTCTCCTGAAGAAGCTACATACATTGGGTGGTGGATAAGAAATGAACTTAATCCAGTCTGACAATTTAAACAGTCCCTTCAGGTAAAGCTCTGATTCCCCAGGACTTCCATATTTTGTACTCTGGCTACTCTCTGAGATGACAGCTCAGGGTGGTAAGGCTTCTATAAGCTCACAAAAGAAGAACAAGAGTAGGGGCCTCAAAGGATGCTATCCCTACCTCCTTTGTTCCTTGTCTGTCCAGTGGTGCATCTCCCATCTTATATTCTTATATTCACAAACGGTCTTAATGTAGCTTGTTAATGTAGCTTGGGATGTCTGTTGGAGCTGGTCAACATTGCCAGCCAGCTTATCCTCACCTAAGCCTCAAAGTCCATTGATTTTCCTTGGATGGGTGTCCCCCCTTCCCACACACACCTTTACTGCTGGGTCAAATTGCTTTTTCTCACACCTAGCCCAAAGGCAAGCCCACAGATTCTCAAATCAGCTCCTTTCAGTGTGTCCTTTCAGGAAGATTTGGTCTGGGAACTCACAGGTTTATATGTCCCTACAGGGGAAATAGGCATGCTAAGGAAACCAAATTCCTTTCTGCCCCTAGCTGAGGGAATCTCAACAGGAAGTCCATTATGGTCAAATCTTCTCTCTGCCTTATATGCCTCTCTCTCTTTTACCTACTATATCTTGACTGCTCAATTCCTGTCTGTCATTCCTCTTATTTCCCCTCTGGCTAGAGAGGGTCAGGCTTTAACCCATTCTCTACATTATTACTCAGTGTCAGAGGTTAAAAGCTACCAATGAAACTATGGCTTGATGGGAAAATTATTTCAGTTTAACTTTTTTCAAAACATTATCCTTTGTTAAATAAGGATATAGATTTTTTATTACTTATGTAAAATAATAAAAATGTGTAGCCAAAAATAGAAAACCACTGTTTAAAGTAAAACTAAATTAGATATTTTTCTACTTTTCTTCATAATGATATTCAAATAGAATTGTTTAAAACAAACCAACATTTGAACTATTTAATTTAGTCACCAATATGCACTTATCTTGAATCATGCTTTTTCATTAACATTGCTAAAAATTTACCTACATGGTATCACGATTTGTATAAATCATGTCATCTTTCTATGCTTCAGTTTTTCAGGTTTACTCAGGTCAGAGCCAAATGATAAACAAGCTCACAACAATTTTATTTAGACCAAAGGCATGCACTGGTGATAATGGAGCTGTTATATTCTTTTATCGTTAATAAACAAAATATATGATAAATACCTAGAAGGCTTTCCATGATTTGAAAGAACTTTGTACCTTATTTATTAGCTCTGATGTACAAGTGAAAAATTAAAATATTTTAAGATTAGCATTGTATGTAACTTTTATCTCTCAGCAAAAAAGTAAAGTACATTTACTCTACAACAATTTGAATGTACAAGTAAGCAAAAACAAAATAAAATCACCTAAAATCTGCAAATCTAACAACAACAAAAAAAACCTTTAGTATTTTGTGACATGTAAAATCACTTTAAATCCTACTGTTCTGGAAAGAAAAATCTGGTTGTAGTATCTTTCAGGGTATACTTCCAGAATTTTAAAAATACATTCATTCAAAAACATTTATAACAATAGGATTACACTGTACATTGAACATTGTGCCCTGTATTTTTAATTTAACAACAAATAATATAAATTTAGAATATTAAAAAATTTCAGAACACTTTCATTGTGGAATTAAGGAGCTATTAAATAATATCACCAATCAATAGCTTCACTACCCTTAATGAAAATAAGAATTGTACAAAACTATATATTCTATTTTACTTAATATGCAACACATGATATGAGCACTATCATTATTCCTTGTATCGATTTTTTAGTAGGTTAGAAGTGGTTAAGTCAACTACTCAAGGTTACAGAGCTGCTAATAGTTTGTGAAGGTATTTGAAGTCAGGCCTATCTAAAATTTAAACTCCAAGTTTAAAGTTGGAGTTTAAATTTACTACTGAAAAACAATCCTGAGAGAATGAGCCATATCTACCAGCTCTTTCACAAAGTCTCTAAATCTAGACACAGGTTAGCCCATTATCTCCAATTACCTCAAAGCTCAGCAATTCTTTGTCCCCTCCTCTTTGTTTCCAATCTATGCTCATCACCTCTACTTTCTATTTCTCAAATACATGATAATTTTCTATATGGTTAACATCAGGAGCCAAAAATAACCTATCAAAGAACAAGTCTGTTGTGACTAAACCCAGTAAAAATAGGACAAAAGATGCTCTATTTTAACTTTACAATTGCATTTAACATTAGTCTGTATATTTTTCCCTAAATGTTGATAAAATTTTAAATTAAGACTTTCAAAACTCATAGGCCCTACTGATAACTTGCCAAGTCCATACGAAAGTTTATTGGGTGTTTTCAGGGTTTTTTTGCCCTTCACGTCTTGCAACTTAAATTTAGAGAAAGACAACTGCTGTGTTGTCAAATCATGAAATGTGTTTAGGCGGAGTGATAGGAGTTGAATTATGAGCAATAAGAGACACTGCTATTTTTGACAAGACAAATACAGAATGCATGACTCATTAAAAATAATCTATTATATACCTTTTATGCTATCTTGTTTATTTTCAAAAATTGATGCATTCATTAACATTCATGAATGATAGACACTTTTGTTAAAAAGGGGGAGAAATTTTGTCCCATTCACTGTAAAAAAAAAAGTCTGTATCTATTGATGAAACTTAAAGTTACAATTTTATATGTTAATTGCAACATAATAAACTGTAATGCAGTTCATAAAAATAGTTCCACAGTGTCTACCAGGTGATATTATCCCATCATAGAAAGCCAGTTTGAAACTAACTGAAGATAAATTTGTCTTGCTGGTTTTGACTGACCTATAAATCTAGATTCACAATTTTTTTTTTAATTTACATGGCCTATTTTATTTTATTTATTTATTTTTTAAAATAAATTTATTTATTTTTGGCTGCATTGGGTCTTTGTTGCTGTGCGCGGGCTTTCTCTAGTTGCGGTGAGTGGGGTCTACTCTTCGTTGAGGTGTGTGGTCTTCTCGTTGTGGTGGCATCTCTTGTTGTGGAGCACGGGCTCTAGGCGTGTGGGCTTCAGTAGTTGTGGCTCGCAGGCTCTAGAGCACAGGCTCAGTAGTTGTGGTGCATGGGCTTAGTTGCTCCATGGCACGTGGGATCTTCCCGGACCAGGACTCGAACCTGTGTCCGCTGTATTGGCAGGGGGATTCTTAACCACTGTGCCACCAGGGAAGCCCTACATGGCCTATTTTAAATTGCATCTTCTAGTAAAAGAATTCTTCTAGAACATTTCCTGTAATCAACAGAGAACTAACTCGTTTAATCTTTTTTTCATATTGAGGATTTTTTTTCCATTTTGCTATGCTATGATTACGCCAACCAGTTATGGCATCAACATTTGCAGAACCTAATTAGAATGTGACTACGTTGAGGATGTTTTAGGATTGAAAATTCCTTGGGAAAAGAGCTGTAGAATATTCTTCCATATCATCCAGATTTGGAGTTCCATGTAGTGATTAGTTACTGCTATTAACGTTTCTGAACTATATTCTGAGCTCTGAACTGGGCATTGGAGATAGAGAAAAATAAAGGAAAAAATGTCTAACAACTTAATAGAGACATAAAGGCAGAATATTAGGAGAAAAAATATCTGTATATACTACCAACTCTCCCTCTCTCTGTTTTACCTTTCTACTAGCAACGTGGCAGCATGTTGATACTTAGAGGAACTCTATAATATTGGTTCAAAGACTCGGGAGCAGACTGCTTGGGCTGAGATCTGGGCTCTGCCACTTACTAGTTGTGTGACCCTGAGCAAGTTATTCATTTGAAAATGGGATAATAGCAGTACTACCACACTGAATTATTATAAAGTTAAACTAACTAATATGTGAGTAAACTGCTTAGGACAGAGCACATGGTGTGTACTCTAAATGTTGGTAGGAGAAAAAAAAAAACAACCCTGGTTCCTTCTATTTTATAACCTTATGATAATTAAATCCATTCAATAATCTTTTCATTCACTTATTCCAAAATTATATACAGAATACTGTAACTGTTTCTCTTTCCTTTTATGGGCCTAGAATATTTTTGTCCAAGATGATGAGAAACAATATTTCTTGATACGTTATAGGAATTAAGAACTTAATAGAAGAGAAAGCCAATGTGTTCTTTCCAATTTCATATGTAGAGGTGGCCTTCCATGTAAAATATTCCCTAATCCTGTTAATAAGCCAAACCGGTAAATTTAATACTAGAGTATGAATATTGATACCTAGGGAAGCTAAAGAGAGAACTGCTTTAGGGTATCCCTCAGAACATGCCAGATATGCAGCTCTACCTGACCATATCTGATCACTCTGGCTCCAGCCACACTGGTCCCCTTGCTTTCTTAGGACACATCAAGTTATTTTCCACTTCAGATTTATATTTGCTGCTCCTTCAGTTTAAGTACTAGCCTTCCTCCCAGCCCTACCATTCCCCCAGCCTATAACCTGCTTGGTTCACACGCTCAGCTCCTTCAGGTCTCTGCTCAAAAGTCCCAATTTCAGCAAGTCCCCCCACTTGGACTCCTTTATAAAATAGCCACCACACCTTTACTCTGTCTCCTTTACTCTGCCCCCTAACTTGTCCTGCTTAGTTTTCCCCCACATCACTTATCACCATATAACATACTAAATATTTATTTGCTTATTTATTATTTTCAATCTCCTTTCCACAGAGTGTAAGCACCATCACAACAGTAAACTTTCTTTGTAGCCTCAGTGACAGTGACTATCTTGGGGATACAATTTGTATCCTCAAGAACAGTGACTACCACATAGCACATACTCAAATATTTAATGAATAGAAGAATAAATGCAGTTACTTTCTCAATTTGAATGCATCTTGAGCTATTTGCTTTCCTGAGTACAATCTAAATAGATTATGACAATCTGGAGTTGTGTTCAATTACTAAAAATTAGTAATGAGCTCTTCTTGTGCTCAGATCCTGGATTCTAAAGACATTTTACCATTAAAAGAAACCAAGATCCTTTGGATAACTGACTGATTTTATGTCTGGAGAAGGGAAAGGAAGGTGAGTCTGAAATACAACTTTTCTGTGACAGAAAATAAATAAGCATTCAAAGACTAACAGAGGCGTGTCAAAGGACACAAGGGTCAGCTCGAAGGAGCTCCCACTGACTAAATCTGGGATAACTTGAGTATAAAAACAAATGTCTACAATTGATTAACTGATCTTAATGTACTGAAAATATAAAAATGCATGAGTCCATAATAAGATTTGTGTGTGTGTGTGTGTGTGTTTGAGAGAGAGAGAAGGGGATAAGGGGAGACACTAATTTGCCACACTGAAAGATTCATTAACAAAATGTAGGATAAAAATCATATGATCATCTCAACAGATGCAGAGGAAGCATTTGTCAAAATTAAACATGAATTTATGATAAAAAACCCTCTCAATAAAGGGGGCATAGAAGAAATGTATCCCAACATAATAAAGGCCATATATTGTAAACTCATAGCTAACATTATACTCAATGGTCAAAAGCTGAAAGCTTCCCACTAAGATCAGGAACAAGACAAGGATGCCCACTCTCTCCACTTTTATTCAACATAGTATTGAAAGTCCTAGCCACAACAATTGGGCAAGAAAAAGAAATAAAAGGCATCCAAATTGGAAAGAAAAAAGTAAAATTGTCACTATTTGCAGATGACAAGATACTATATAGAGAGAACCGTAGAGTCCACCAAAAAAAATTAGAACCAATAAATGGGTTCAGTAAAGTCACAGGATACAGCATCAAAATACAAAAATCTGTAGCTTTTATATAATACTTTAATGACAAACTATCATAAAGACAAATTAAGAAAACAATCCCATTTACAATCGCCTCAAAAAAATATCTAGGAATAAATTTAAACAAGGAGCTGAAAATACCTATATATTGAAAACTATAAGATGCTGATAAAAGAAATGGAAGAAGACACAAATAAAGGAGAAATATTCCATGTTCATGGATTGGAAGAATTAATACTGTTAAAACCCAGGCAATCTACAGATTCGATGCAATAAAGATTCCAATGGCATACTTCACAGAACTAGAACAAATTTCTAAAATTTGAATTCGAGACCACAAAAGATCTCAAATATCCTAAACAATTCTGAGAAAGAAAAACAGAGCTAGAGGTATCACACGTCTTGATTTCAAACTATACTACAAAGCTACAGTAGTCAAAACAATATGGTACTAGCACAAAAAACAGACACACAGATCAATGGAACAGAACTGAAGGCCCCCAAATAAATGCATACTTATATGGACAATTAATTTACGACAAAGGAGCAAAGAACATACAATGGAGAAAGGATAGTCTCTTCAATAAATGGTGTTGGAAAAACTAGACAGCCACACGCAAAAGAATGAAACTAGACCACTATGTTGCACCACACACAAAAATTAACTCAAAAATGAATTAAAGACTTGAATGTAAGACCTAAGTGATAAACTTCTTAGAAGAAAACATAGATAGTACCCTCATTGACATTGGATTTAGTGATGTTTTTGTGGATCTGACTCCAAAGGAAAACAAATGCAAAAATAAACAAATGGGACTATATCAAACTAAAAAGATTCTGCACAACAAAGAAAACCATAATCAAAATGAGAAGGAAACTTACTGAATGAAAAAGATATTTGTAAATCATATATCCAAATTTTGTGAGACAATTCAAAGTTGTCAATACTGTGTAACAACTGCTGTATTGATTGTACTGTGTCTAAAATGATTCTTGTGCTATTTTAATGTGAGAATTTTCACCTATAAAATCTCTATGCACGCAACACACACAAAATAAGAAAGTTTCTATAGCATCAGTTCTTTACTCTATTGGTAATTCAGAGTTGCTCTGTTATTTTAGGTGGAACTATAGCTCATCCACAGCTAATAAGACAATGCTCTTCTTTACAGTAGTATCCCAGCTAATAAATAGATGGGATAATAGGATGATAAAGTTACTGTTTCACAATTCCCAAAGGAAAATATGATAGTCAAGGACCACAGATCCTTGAATGCTAAAAATGTTGGGTAACTATTCTAGAATAAAAGAGACTAAAGAGACAAAAAACAAATACAATGTGTGATCCTTAATTTGATCCTCTTCAAAAGAAAAATAAAGTCATAAAACATATTTCTGGAACAATTGGAAAAATTGGAATATGAGGTGTGTATTAGATGATATATACTGGGGTATTATTGTTAATATTCTTACATGTGACGTGATTGTAGTTATAGAAGAGAATATTTTACTCTTAGGAGTTCATGATGAATTGCAATGATCTACACAACTTACTTTGAGATTGTTCAGAAAAAAGAAAAAATAGACATAATATAACCAAATATTGGAAAACATTAACAGTTGTGCATCAAGATACGGTGATTCAAATCTTCATTGTACTATTCTTTCAGTTTCACTGTATTTTGAAAATTTTCATAACAAAAAGTTGAAATACAAGTGTCAAAACTTGGATGCTTGAAATTGGCATAATGATAATAAATAATATAGTCTTTGTATATAAATTAGAAAATGTTGATGAAAATTAATTGCTAACATTTCTGGAATACAACACCCTATTCAAGGTTTCTTTATCTTGGCACTAGTGACATTTTAGATAGTTATTTGTTGCGAGGGACAGCCCTGTGCATTGTAGAATGTTTAACAATATTCCAGCTTATATCCACTAGATGCTAGGATATTGTCCCCTCACCCCCCCCAAAAAAAAACCCCCATAAAATGTCTATAAACATTGTCATATGTCCCCTGGAGGAACAAAATCTTCTCTGGTTGGGAAGCACTGCTTTACATGTTGATTTTTCTTTAATTTTGTGGGCATTCCTCCAAATTGCTACTTTTCAGATATTTAGAAAATAAAAATTAATTGATCATTAATATAAACTACATTTGTTAAAATCCAACTCTTCCCATTAAACACAAAGTATATGTCTCTATTCTGATACTTGGGGATAAAAATGGTTGAAAGGATTGCCAATAAAAGAACATTTTTAAACATGTAATTTTAAAATGCTTTTATGATAAAGCCTCTACCAAATTTTAAAAATAAAATCTTGCCTTTTCCCACACTATTATTGTGAATAGAGATCAAATAAAAATTGTTTTGGCCTGGTAGTTTAAGGCTTGCTGTTTCTAGTAAGAGATATTAAAATTGTAATTTGGTCGATGGCATATTTACTAGGAAAAAGATATAGGCATTTGGAATAAAAATTACCTCCAGAACTATGTATAAGAAGCTTTTAAAAACATACATGTTATTAATACATACAACTGCTTGGATGAATCTCTAAATGTATTAGGTTGAGTGAAAGTAGCTAGTCTCAAGAGGTTAAATTATGTATGATTCCATTTATATGACATCCTTGAAAGATAAAAGTAGAACTATAATGATGGAGAAGAGATCAAATTTCCAGGGGATAGAGATAGAGGGAGAGTGATGGCATAGTGATAGCAGGAGGGAAGTTTTTGGGGTAATGGAACAGCTCTGTACCTGAATTGTGGTGGTGGTTACATGAATCTATATATGTGTTAAAATTCATCAAACTGTATAAAAAACATCAGTTTTACTGTTTATTTATAAAACAGAATAAAATAAGGATTTTCTTATAATTCTAATTATAATCATGTAAAAAAGGTCAGTGCTTAATAAAGTTCTTTTTCTAGAAAAGCCTTTTTTGTTGTTTAGTAATAAGGGTGAGTTATTAACATATCATATGTAAAGAAAATGCTTAAAGAAAATTAATAAAAATTCATAACCTAAACTCGAAAGTACTTATAAAATACATAATAAGAACTAATATAGCTTGGTTGATATCATAAGAAGGCAATAAGAAGTTTGATTAATTAAATTAATAATAAGTTTAATTAAATATCATGCTCCAAATGTCAAATATGAGTATCTTCAGATTATCAGATTTTGTCGCATATTGGTGGGAAGAAACCGCACAGATGTATTCATGTGCTATAAGTTCCCAATTAAATGGTGACAGTCACAGACCTTAAGAAAAGAAGGGGTACCAGCCAAAGCAGTAGCATATCTTGGCTTGTCTCTTCCTTATCATTTGACTCCCTAAAGGGTGGCTACACAACTGCTATCACATTCTCTGTAGTAGTGAGAAAATAGCCAATTTCTTTCTAATAACAACATAATGTTCTACACTTAGACCTTATGTCATCATTTTGGAATGCCAACAATCTATGCATGTCCGTTTAAAAAATGTTTACAGACACCCATTCTTGTGATTCTTGACCCACACTTGGCTTTAGCAAGACTGCATCCTCAAAGGGGAAACAGCAGAGTCAATACCTAGGTTTCACAAGCTGTCTCTACTTCTAGGTTCTTTCTGGTGAACTTGAATCCCCACATTCCACTCTGCCTCTAATTTCAGAGCTTTCACCTCGTGATTCTGATCCTGGGTTTGGTCTGATAACCACAATCACAAGTCTTTCTTCACTTTCCCAGCTAAGAATTTATAAACCCCTTAAGGAACACAGAAAAAGAGCAGCACAGTTTCAATCACTGTTGCTAGAAGCTTCAAAACTGTTAATTACAATGCTCCTGTAGAACAGAAATTAATTACAGTCCTTAAATGTATTAAATTATTTTTGAAATATCTACTGCTGTTAAAGAAGCTTTAGTTGACCCCAAGTTCCTAGAGTGATCAATATTTCTTTCTAACTTAAAAGCACTCTAATATCTCAACTGAAAGAAAAAATAAATCCAATCTGTACACTGTTCTAGTCTGGAAACATTCTCAGTAGGAATTGTACCTCTGACTTTCACCCTCTCATTAGAGCTTTACTTAATATGTCTGATCAGTGATCATGATTCTGGCTTACAACTATACAGATGGTATTCAATTGCACTTTTAATGTTAAATTTTCTAATATCTCAATACAAAAACAGTTATCATGGGCTGCATATCCATTTTCTGTAGACACCCAGGAAAAATAACTTTCACATTTCCTCTTTTATCATCTACTTCTGTACAACCAGCAGGTTGCATGTCACGCCTTACCATCTGTTGATGTATTGCTTGTTAATATATTTTTGTTTTAATCAGGGAATTAATGGAGGATTCTAGATAATATAAAATTCTATTTAATAGCAATTGATTATCTTTTTTAAGCAATTAGAATATATCTAAGACTAAAACTTCATGAACCATTACTGACTCTTTTGATGTTTCAGAAGGCCCATCAGAATTTTAAAATTTCTTGTATTAAAAAAAAAAAACTTAGAGAAATCCCATTAAATAAAAAATGGTCAGAATTAGAGGAAGATTATTCTTATTTCTATGCCACTGCGCTCAGCTTTCCAAGCAAAAATGTTTACATCCTTTTATTAAGACTAAATGAATGCAATGGTAACAATTTGCACAACCCAACAATTACCTATTTAGTAATATGATCCTTAGAATAGCCCTTGACTTTCCAGTTCCCATGAGCAAAATACATACGAATGCTTTTGTACCTGTAGTTACCATGGTGCCTCTATAGACTTTCTCTTTTTCTTGGGGAAAAAAACCCTCCACTCCCCTGAGAAGGCTAACATTCATGTCCATTTATGGAAACAATTTAATTGATTAAACAAGGATCAATTAAACAATTTAATTGATTCTTTTGTGCTTCTTGCTGCTCTTACATTTGCCAAGTTTAATTGCTCGGTAAGGCTTTGTGTTCCTGAGGTAAGATGACATGCAACCCAAATTCTTTTCATATTCTCTCCTGCTTTCATGGAATTGTATCAAAACTAATTTGAATGCTAAATAAACTGAAACAAGATTGTGGGGTTTTTTGGTTCTGAAAACTGGCAGAATTCTCATAATGAAGCAAAAAATCATATATATATATATATATATATATATATATATATATATATATATATATATATATATATATATATAAATTTTTTCAAAGCATGTAAGAGAGTGAAGAATATCCTCTAAGTTTAAAGATGCAATATTTGTGAGATTTTAAAATCACCTTAAGATTGTTAAATTTCTATCTTACTGTAGACTTGTGAACAAATGCTTAATAACTATTTTTCAGTACCCCCATCTCCATAATGGAAATAGTTCCTAAAAGTAAAGATAAATGTAATTAAGAAACCTGGAAACTGAATTTCATCAAAGTGATGAGGACAGTGGATTTCATCATCCCACCAAAACAGAGAGTATTTCTCACACTACTTTTCTCACCAGCTAAGTCTTATGACAAAGAGATAGTCTTAAATCCACTACTACTGCTGGACAGATAAACAGAGGCCTCTGTGCTTTATGAGAAATTTAAAGTTCCACTTAAGCTTATCAATCTCAGCTCATACATATTGACCTTATGATCATTCCTTATAGAACAGATATTTATGAAAATATTGACTTTGTGGTCAGAATCAAGACAGGCTTCAGTGGAAAAAAGTGAGCAAAACCATACATGGGCTCTGCTGTCTGGAGTTTTCATTTTAAAAATCCATATATATATAATTATATAATGAGCTAACTAGAAAAGAGTATGGTGCTTATAAACCTGTAAAACAGAGGAACTTGAAGTTATCTAATGCGTTAGCAATAGCTGTTATATTAGTTAAGATAAGGTTCAGTTGATATAAAAATCACAAAATAAAAGTGACAGAAGCAAGAGAGAAGTTTACTGCTGTCTCATATAAAAGACTGATAGATGTATGTGGTCCAAGGCTATTTATGGAAGTTCCAATTTAACAGAGGCCCATATTCCTTCTCTCTGCCAATTTGAGAATGTGCTTCTACCTCATCATTAAAGATGCCTTCTTGAGTTCCAACAATCAGCTTTGCATTCCAACTATCAATAAGGAATAAAGTGGGGAATGGTGCCTTTCATCTCTTTTCAAGAGCTTCCTAGAAGTATTACACAACTAGTCCTACTACATTAGTGGGTGAGAACTTAGTCATATAGCCATACCTAGCTGTAAGGGAGGATGATATAGCCATATTAAATGTGCCTAATTAAGAACTGAGTCACTTTTAATAGAGAAGAATAAAATAATAGATATTTGGAGACAAGTATCAGTATCTACCATAGTTTGCCTGAGAAAATGACTTTAGATCTGAGGTTTGAAGAATGAATAAGTGTTAGGGAAGAGGGGAAGAGTGAAGAGAATTCCTGGCTAAAGCACAATCCACATGGCTATACCAGCCTCCAACACAGCTGGACATGGACTACTCGTATTCAGTATTCTTTTATGTAGTACAGAAAAGAACTTCTTTCTTGTTGTAGTCAATTCTATTTTGAGAATTTTAAAATATTCAATTCAACTGAATCCTAACTAATTTTATGTAACATAATAGCCTTTGCTAACTCCTTAGATAAGGTCCAGTTTCTCTATACTACTATTTTTCTTGAGCCTGGTATATGATTAATGTTTTTGTTTTGTTTATTAATTATAATAGGTTTACTTTTATGAGCTTATATAAGCTTTTAATATTATCAGAGACACACAGTCAAGATCATATAAATGTCATCAGATATATATATATATATATATATATATATATATATATATATATATACACATACACATTCTATAAGAGCTGCTTGAAGCACTTTTTGCTGAGCTAAAGCAAAGATTTTGAAAATGTTTAGATAATAAAATCTCATATTTTAGGAAATATTTCAATGAAAACACATGTTAAAATAAGTCAATTTAACTGCTTATGTTTTCATCTGATATATACATACTCTGAAAATATCCTGTGACCATTTATTTTTTGAGGAAAGGGGTTTGGAAATTTATCCAAAACAATTTCAAATACTTTTAGATCAATCATTTATTTGTTGACAAACCCAGAGCTGACAGGAACAGTTTTAAAGTACAACTGAAGATATTAAAATTTCACATAAACTTTATCACACTTCAAACATTAGAATCAATGTTATGCTGAATTTTGTTAAGATAATAAAATACATTACTAACCAAGCTACTCTAATCTGTATATTTACTTAATAGGGGTTCAAAGTCTTTCAAAGCAAAATGCTATTTTATTCAAGGAAGATGAACATTCGTGTATCTTTCTTTCATAAAATAATTATTTTAACTATCCAGATTACTAAAATTAAAATTATTCTGCTTATAAGAAAACTGTAAATTACAGTAAAATGTTCCACTTAAAAAATCCTATGAGGGGTTTCTTCTTTTATTTTTTCTTCCAAATATTCTCTTTGGACTGGTTATCCCCTGCCTGAAAAACTCCTGTCCTGTGCACAATCTTAGCAAGTAGACGTGACCTTCAATCATGTGACTTTCTTACCAAGAAAAAGCCTTTGGCAAGTACCAGAGAGCACATATATGTTTATGTAACCACCATAAAGTAATGTTAAACCAGATGAGCCGCCAAAAGAATCCAAAGAGAAGTGACGTTACCTGCTGATAAAGCAACTTATACGTTTACTTTGTAAACATCTTAGAAAGGACTTTCAGGAAGAAAGGCCCATGAAATAGTTTTCATGTGAAGGATATTGATGCTCGAAGATTGAAGAACTTATGAAGTAAAAGCAGGGAGGTAAAGTGGGGAGCAAAGATAAATCAGGTGGCAAAAGAGCAAGTTGGTTTGGCTAGGAAAGCTATATGAGGGGTAATGTAATATAAATGGACAGACTAGGTTACCGTGAACTTGTTTAGAGATGACAAGGTTGCCATGACAGTCGTGTTAATTATCTATTGCTATATCAAATCCCAAAATTCAGTGGCTTAAAACAACAGTGATTATTTATTATCTCATTATTATTGTTAGTCAGAAATTAGGGGATGGCTCAATTGGGTAGTTCTACCTTGGAACTTCTCAGAAGGTTGCAGTTAGAGATTGATTTGGGCAGCACTCATGTAAAGCCTTGACTATACTACTAGAGGATCCATTTCCAAAGTATTTCACTTGCATGACTGGCAAGTTAGTGCTGGCTATTGGCTGGGGGCCTCAGTTCTGTTTCATGTGGGCATCTCTATAGGGCTTCTGGGGCATTTCAGAAGGCATGCACTTCCACTTACACCATATTTTGTTATTCACACGGGGGCAGTTCTAATTTAATGAAGGAGAGGTCTACACAAAGGCATGAACTTCAGGAGGTGAGAACCATTGGTGGTTACCCTGGAAGTTAGAAACCAAGTCATGTATCATTAATATTATTATTATTATCATCATTATAAAAGCTTACTCTGTACTTGGTAGTTTACCCATTTTTAATCTTCATAAAATTCCTGTGAGATAGGTTTTATTGTGTTCATTTTATAGTGAGAGAACTGAAACTGAAAAGTTAAATAACTTGCCCAAAGTCACACAGGTGGTAACTGGCCGGATATCTGTTGATCTGATTTCTAATGTTACACTCCTTCAACCATGCCACGAAGACTCAGAAAATATTGTCTGTTCTAAGGATGATCCTGCTGGATGTTAAAAAAATGTCTGCATAGTGACTGTTGTACTTTTTAAAAATAGCACAAAGGGCAGGAGACCGAGGCATTAACAAACACTAATAATTCAAGTATTTTAAAAGCATTTTTTCTTAAAATATATCTAATGATGATGCTTATTTTGTAAGATTAGAATAAGATTGCTGACTATCTTCTCATTGAAGCTAAATTCAAAAAAATCTTGAGACAGCTATTAATGAACTTATAACCAATAATAAACTAGTGCTTTCTTCACGACTGTTTCAACATTAGAATTTTCCTATGAACTTGTGATTTTGAACTTGCAAATACATCTTGACATAAGGGCAGATATTTTATGAAAGCAAAGTGACACTTCATAGGCCTTATTATTGAAATTCAGCTGAAGGCATAAAGATAATTATCAAACACACAAGAGGGCTTATTCTTGTTATTTAAGAATTATGTAGTCCAGGAATAGCAACCACATAACACCACTTTTCTAATGAACACTTATTACTTTAATCAGGCTCTAATTTAATTTAAAAATCAGAATTTTTAAAACAGAACTGGTCACATTTACTATAGTAGATAATTTAAAGGTTTTATTTCATTTTACATAATTTCTGGGTGACAGATAAATCATTAATTAACAACAGATGAGTATCATTCTTGACACAGCAATATATTAAATCTGAATTTGGAAATTCCCTGACAAACACATCCCCTAAAGGAGGGATAAGTTAAAGGTCATCATTACTGAGGGCTGGTCCTTGATTTAATTAGCTTATTTTAATGCAAAGAAATGGTTTGGAATTCTCATAATTCATACATCAATTGGAGTTAAAAATTGGCCCATGAAAGATATAACTAAATGAATTCATCACAACAAATCAAAATCATGTCTTTCTAAAACAGAATAACTATTTATAACTAGAAGAAGGCCTTGTGGATATTTAACCTTCTTCCCACCAGTTATCCTTCAAATAGAAAGTACCTTTTATAGTCATAAAAGAACTCCATCTCCTGTCCACTGTTTCCCCATTTGTGACATTTCTGCATAGACAACACTTGGGATTCTGTTTAAAAATGAAGTTCCTTGGCCCTTACCAGATTTTCTGAATCATCTCTGGGGGTGGTATATGGTAGCTTACATTTCTGGATAATTATGTATTCTAAAGTTTGACAATCCATATAACCGTTCTAAGAATCTTTTATTCTGATCCATGAGAGAGGAAGGATAAAATAAACTATAGTCAATAATGTAAAATCTGAAAGCCCAATATCAATTCCCAGAGAGAATTTCCATTGATAGTAGGAAGTAATTATAGTCTTGAGAAACAAAGTATTCCATTCAAATATTTGATACTTTAATAATAATATTAATAAAAATTATGCTTTAAGTACTTCTGTTTTACATTTGTGTATGTTGAGCCCCACGGTAAACATCTCACTTGACCTTAATGACAATCCTTTGAGGGCAATATTTCTATCTACTTCATTTATAGATGAAGAAAATGAACTTAGAGAGATTATGCCCAGTAGGTGGCAGAGATACTCAGGTCTGTCTGCCTTCAAACTGCTATACTATATAGCACTATAGATTAATGAAGATTTAATATTCAAACCTGATAGCTTTCGGAAGATATTAGATAGGGAAAGAAAATTGAAGCTGATGTACAGCATGGTAATGTAGAGCATCAAACATTGAAATGGAACATCTAAGTGTTATATGGAGTTCACATGAAGTGCATAGATCCTGATATCATTTAGTGAACATTAAATAAGAATGAATATATTTATTTAAAATTTAGGAATGTTTAAAATTTTTTTCTTTCAAAATTTTTACAAAAAATTATTTTGTTAATTACATCTCCTCTCCACCAAATAAACAAAGAAAACAACATCAACAATAATGCACACATGCGTGCACACACACACACACAGAGGCAGGATAACTATCTTCTGTTGGATAATTCATATTTTGTAGTCACAATGTCAAGTTTAATTGACATAGTCTCAACGTAAAGCTTGGTATAAAAGGCACCTTGAGACTTTTTGGGAAAATGACATGCATCCTTTATATATCCAGACATTTATTGAGCACTCATAATTCGTTCAGCTAACAAATATATATTGTGTCTTTAAAGAACTCACAGTATAATGGGGAAACAGACATGCCTACTTAAAGTAGATTGGTGTTAATTATTATGATAGAGGTAAGCACAACATTTTATGGGATCTCAACAAGGAGGGTAGTGAACAGCTGGGAACTGACATATCCACAAAAGACACATATTGTAAACAGTTTGAAAGAATGAGTGAGTTGGGGGCAAACAAGTAGAAAATGGGGAAAGGAAGTTCTAGGAGGAGTGAGGAATATAGACATGTAATGGATACTTTCTTTTCTTAAAGAAAGGCTAAAATCTGTTTGAGCACTGTATTCTCTCTGTAGTGTACCTCATTATAGTAAATGGAAAAGTGTTGGGACAGAGGTTGAGCAAGCCAGGCAGAAGGCAAGTAGATGACGGCACGTTTATGATTAAGTGAGGTCCAGGTTGGACCAACCAGACTTCTCTCTCTTGAATTTAAATCTTGAATGGAAGGAATGTAGGTAGAGTTAACCTATCTGGTGGTAGCACTGTGAAGAGTACACCCTTCAGTTCATTCTCGTACTGAGATCCAAAGCTGTTCTGATTCCTCCAGGTCTTTACTCACATGTCCTCTTCTCCACAACGCCTCCACTGCCCAAAGTTTAAGCTGTGCACTTCGATGCTCCCTATCCACTGTCTATGCTGTATATTTCTCCTTAGCGTTTATCACCATCTAACATACTATACATTGTCCTATCTATTTTACTATCTGTTTCATCCAATTAGAATATAAGCTTCATGGTTCACTTGCTCATTGCTATATATTATCCTATTTATTATCTGTTTTGTCCCACCAGAATAAAAGCCTCATTTTTCACTTACTCACTAATTATCCAATGCATAGAATAGAACCAGGCACACAGTTTACTGTATGAGTCAATAAAAGTGTTTCCCATATCATTCAAATACATTTTTCTTTTGACTAACATACCATAATCAGTTTCTGTTGCTTGTAAAAGAGCATTAACTGAACTGTTTTTAAATGTATAAAATGCTTTCAAGTACATTTTCTCACATCAACCCTGAGAAATGTATTATTCTCATTACTTAAAAGTGAAGAAATTGAATCTTAGTGAAGTTTAATACTTTTTGCATATGCACATGTTTTAAGTTGCAGATATGAGACTCAAATCTATCTCACCTGCACCTTGCCTTTTGTACTCTGCCTCCTCTTGAAAATCCCCAATATAAAGGTTTCATTGAGCTATCACTGACAACTACCCACTTTCATGTTTTATCACCCCAATAGTCATAAACTCATTTTCTATATCCAACTGAAACTTCTTCTATTTTTATTCAGACTCATGTGTTCCTGCAGTTTTCTCACCACATATGTTGAACAATTACAGTGTATCAAATCAAAAGAACATTTCTTTTGAGTGGAAGAGATTATGTCTTTCTTCCATATTCCTTTCCCTGGGCTACGTAATGTCCACAATTTTTTCCATCTTTTCTTCAAAGATCTATTTTTCATTTAATAAATTATGTAGACAGCATTCCATATTAAAGATTTATCTTAAAATATGGTACCCTAACAGGCTATATTAAATGAAATTATATTAATGTAATGTGAAGAGTAAGGGCAATTTTCTAGATAATCTAGCCTGTGGCATGCTATATATATGACTGTATGTAGAGCTTTCCCCACAAAGGCACAAACTCCGCTAACTTTTGTTTAGCTTATAAGTTATGACTGTACTCTTATCATTACTTACAATGTTTTATCTACTCATATTTCCCTAAATACATGTTGTATATTGCCATTTAATCTTTAATATTACATATAGGCAAAATATTTAAATAACTTTGATAATTACCTAATAGAGTAAACTATATTAATTTTTTTTCAGTTATAATATTTCATGAGGTTAAAAAATCTTTAAATTTATATTGTTAAAGAACATCTATTCATTCCACATATATTTTTGGAGAGCTTACTATGTGCCAGGCATGATGGAATGTTCTGGGAATCACTGTTAAATAAAATACATTTTCTTGGAACTTATGTCTATAACATCATATTATAGAAGAATTGAGTAAAGCGTAATTTTTCAGTGAGCTTTTATCCCCCTTTTAAAAAAAAAAGTGAAATATAATTTCAATCAAAAATATTACTTCCTATGCAGTATTAGACTGAAGACTGACCCATGTTCAGACAGTTTAACCTTAATCTTGTTAGCACTTTGATTCTTTGTTTACTTGATTTTTTTTTTGCCACATTTACCAATATTTATTCCCATTCCAATTTCCATTTAGGGCGATGAACACAGAAACTCACTTTTTAAGACTGATCCAAAACTATGCTTCCATTCTTGGCTCCACTCTCATTGCCACTTGATGTCTATTATCCCAGACACAGCCTCTATCCCTTGATCCATTTTCACCTTTTATGTTTTATTTCTTGGAAAGCGAAGCATTCTTCTTTCCAAGGCCAATGTTGCAGCTCTTCCTTTAGCCTCACCCTTCTTGATTTCCCTAGCTTTCTCTACCCTCTATCAATACGTATGTTCAGGGTCAAAGAAAATATATAGCTTATTTCTTGCTATGCAAAATGGTTTTTTGCTTTAAAAAAGAATAAATGTTGAATGTTTAAGATTTAGTAAAACAAATCAGTCATTGCTCTTTTCAGAATACCATGCTAGTTCAGGAACGATTCTATTCATGAAAGCCTCTTAGAAGAAGAAGTATTTCCTCTTCATGATCACCATAATCATAAGGTTGTATTTTTTTTAATTTTATTATTTTTCTTTATACAGCAAGTTCTTATTAGTTATCTATTTTATACATATTAGTGTATATATGTCAATCCCAATCTCCCAATTCATCACATCACCACCCCCACCCCACCCCACTTTCCCCCCTTGGCATCCATACGTTTGTTCTCTACATCTGTGTCTCAATTTCTGCCCTGCAAACCGGTTCATCTGTACCATTTTTCTAGATTCCACATATATGCGTTAATATACGATATTTGTTTTTCACTTTCTGACTTACTTCACTCTGTATGACGGTCTCTAGGTCCATCCACGTCTCTACAAATGACCCAATTTAATTCCTTTTTATGGCTGAGTAATATTCCATTGTATATATGTACCACATCCTCTTTATCCATTCATCTGTCGATGGGCGTTTAGGCTGATGCCATGACCTGGCTATTGTAAATAGTGCTGCAATGAACATTGGGATGCATGTGCCTTTTTGAATTATGGTTTTCTCTGGGTATATGCCCAGTAGTGGGATTGCTGGATCATATGGTAATTCTATTTTTAGTTTTTTAAGGAACTTCCATACTGTTCTCCATAGTGGCTGTATCAATTTACATTCCCACCAGCAGTGCAAGAGGGTTCCCTCTTCTCCACACCCTCTCCAGCATTTGTTGTTTGTAGATTTTCTGATGATGCCCATTCTAACTGGTGTGAGGTGATACCTCATTGTAGTTTTGATTTGCATTTCTCTAATAAGTAGTGATGTTGAGCAGCTTTTCATGTGCCCCTTGGCCATCTGTATGTCTTCTTTGGAGAGATGTCTGTTTAGGTCTTCTGCCCATTTTTTGATTGGGTTGTTTGTTTTTTTGATATTGAGCTGCATGAGCTGTTTATATATTTTGGAGATTAAGTCTTTGTCCTTTGATTTGTTTACAAATAGTTTCTCCCATTCTGAGGGTTGTCTTTTCATCTTGTTTACGGTTTCCTTTGCTGTGCAAAAGCTTTGAAGTTTCATTAGGTCCCATTTGTTTATGTTTGTTTTTATTTCCATTTCTCTAGGAGGTGGGTCAAAAAAGATCTTCCTGTGATTTATGTCAATGAGTGTTCTGTCTATGTTTTCCTCTAAGAGTTTTATAGTGTCTGGTCTTACATTTAGGTCTTTAATCCATTTTGAGTTTATTTTTGTGTATGGTGTTAGGGATTGTTCTAATTTGATTCTTTTACATGTAGCTGTCTAGTTTTCCCAGCACCACTTATTGAAGAGACTGTCTTTTCTCCATTGTATATCCTTGCCTCCTTTGTCATAGATTAGCTGACCATAGGTGCATGGGTTCATCTCTGGGCTTTCTATCCTGTTCCATTGATCTATATTTCTGTTTTTTTTTTTTTTTAAGGTTAATTAATTTATTATTTATTTTTGGCTGCATTGGGTCTTTGTTGTGGTGCACGGGCTTCTCATTGCGGTGGCTTCTCTTGTTGCGGAGCATGGGCTCCAGGCACACAGGCTTCAGTAGTTGTGGCTTGCAGGCTTAGTTGCTACGCAGCATGTGGGATCCTCCCGGATCAGGGCTCAAACCCATGTCCCCTGCATTGGCAGGCGAGTTCTTAACCACTGCGCCACCAGGGAAGCCCCTATATTTCTGTTTTTGTGCCAGTGCCATATTGTCTTGATTACTTAGCTTTGTAGTATAATCTGAAGTCAGGGACATAAGGTTGTATTGAATGAGTGTCTCTACATGTACACGACACAACACGGACACAGAGAAAGTATAAGTAAAGACACAGAGGCCTGGTGTCTATACTATGTTTTGGAACTGCAAGAAGATACACGACACTGAATATCTGGGGAAAGCCCTGCAGGGGCAGAGGTCTGTCTAGGATGGTCCCACAGATCATGGCCCCTTGGCCAGTCATAGAACATGGCTGGTATACGATGGCCAAAAAATTTTTTTCATTTATATTTCTGTGATATAGTTATTTTGAAATTCTTTACTATTTTTTAAAAGTAATGTTCTTACTTGAAGTCTTTCTCAAAGACACACTTGAAATTAACTGATTCTTTTAGCACATCACTGTATTTTGCATGATTCTCTGTTCTAATATTTATTTTTACTTATTATGTATTGTAACATTTGCTCCTTGAAAATGTAGACCACGTCTAAAGCAATTTCTCTGAGTGTTTCTTGAATGAAAGAAATGTGTATGCAAATGTTTGAATTGCCTTGTATTATTGTTAAAATATTTGATTTTTATGCATTAAATATTTTAACATCTAAACAAAATGATATTACAACATGATATACTTTAACAATGATTAAGTATAACTTTTCAAATATAGTGAGTTTATAATATTTTATGATAGCTTTTTTGTTTTAGGAGTTCAAAGAATGCTTTTTTTTTAGCATCTCGTAGGACTACTGTAATTTCAAAGATGGATTATTTGAGAAAGAGAAGATTAATGATGTGCTTAATGAGAAAAACAAAAATACAAAATAAAAGGAAACAGTATGCTATGTAACAGTGTAACATTACATTGTAGTTCACAACTGTTGCTTTTGCATTGATTTTATTTGATAGAAAACAACAAATAAGTATGTCTTTTTTTGTGTATCTTCTGTATTTTTTCACCAACATAATTAAAATTGAGAATATTCAAGCTGTAAAAACTAGATTATGTTCATTTCTTCCTAATGACATTGCTCAGTTGTCCGTGTAACTTTGCCAACTTCTGTTTTGTGATATAACTTAGAGAATAATTTTGTGATGCTGTTTAAAAATGTTATACACTCCTTAGCATTGTTAACATACTCAGCAATTCTTTGACCGTTCTGCTGCCAATAATAGTATCAAATCTGGTTGGCTCTAAATAAATTTAGTAATTACTCTAAATCTTTACATATTGTGTGGAGCACCCAGCATACAAAGTGAGCCACTCTCTTTTAATCTGTAGATATTTTGAATTATATCCTAAGTTAGCCAATTTCACAAACTGGTCATTTTAAATTTGCATCTGTATCTGTGCGAAACTTGAGATGGTAATAAAAGTCATAATGAAGATACAAGGTAAACATCAAAATAACTTTACCAAATACAATTGAAAAATACCAAAAATGTATTTATAAAAGGAATCCAAGTATACTTTCAAAGGGATACTTAAATCAATTCTCTGAAAGCTTATATTCTATAAGCACAAAAATATTTAATATAAAATTAAGATCTTGAAAAATTAATAAATATATTTTAATAAGATCCCTTAGCATATATATGAAGCGCTTAAAGTATTTAAAGTGGTGAATATGTTTTCTTAGCACTAATTTTTTCCTAAATTTAAAATAAGCAAAAGGAAAAAAGATCATTTGTGGAATAAATTATGCTATTATTTAGAAAGTACATTAATCATTAAAACAACACTAGCTAATCTTGATTGAATGCCATCTTTATTGGAAGTAAATACTTTATATATTATTCTATAAATAATCAATTTAACATCATGATAACCTCATGACATGCTCTACTGTTTTCCAATAGACAGTCAAGGAAAGTGAAAAGAAAGAAATAATTTCACGTGCTTATAGCCAGACTCTAGTGAATGGTGGAAACTAGTTTTGGACCATGTGTTTAATTTCAAAAGGCATGCTCCAAACTATCATGCAATTTTATTTTTTGAGAATAATTCTTATTCTTTGTAAAATATTTTGAAAATATAAAAGAAAGAACCAACAGTGGAAAAGTTAACTGTGAACCAGAATTAAAAATAGATTTGGAATTAGAATTATTTAATTGGAATTGCATAAATTATAATAGTAATATCTATATGAACCTTTAAAGTCAAAGTATTTTCAGAGAACCAAATACTGTGCTATTATGACTGTTGGATAATATTCCAAGAGGCGACTGATACTTTTGAGCACAGAAAACTGGTATTTTGCTCACCATAGTTAAAGTCTGGCATAATGGGGATATTCAACAAGGTGTGTCAAATGATTTCAGAAATTAATATAAGAGGATTAATTTTAGCTAGCCTTCAATTTACACATGAATTCATTCATTCAAAAAACAGATTCTGTCTATACGACAAGTATTAGTCTAGGTGTCAATAAACAAATATGAGTAGTTAAGTAAAACAAATTTCATGCTTTTCAGGAGTTCACAGACTAGTGGTGAAGAGAGATAAGTAAAAAATTAAATATGGTATAATAAATAATACAATAGACATATATCAAGTTACTTTGTGAAGGTGTTAAGGACAGGAGGATTTAACTTGAATTAAAGTTCAGGGACAATATTTGAGGGGGTTAAAAGGAAATGCTAGCTACCAAAACGCATTTACAAAATAAAGCAAAGACACACACAAAGAGGCAGGAGCACCTAAACTGAATTAGGTTCAGAGGTGATATTCAAGGAGAGGTGATTAGGAAAAAGCTTCCAAACTGTGTTTGCAAAATAAACCAAGCACACACACTCCAAGTGATAATAATTCTGGGTAAGTCAGCGGGTCCAAGGATTCCACGCCCAGCCCCACCCCCACCCCATTCTCCTCATTCTTTGCCAAGGTCATTTCATCCATTTCCATAGTTTTCCCTACTCTGTAAGCAGATGCCTCCCACATTTACATCTACTATTCAGGCAGACCTGCCTCCTCAGAGCCAAACCCGTTATTTCCAACTGTCTACTCAATCTGTCCAAACCCAAACTCAGTATATTGTTTTGCAAAGCTGCTCCTCCTCCATATTTCTCTCTCCCTCACTAGAGGTAATCTTGCCTTTTTCTCTCGTCTCCTATATTCAGTAAGTTAATGGATTCCTTTGAATCTATCTCTTAATGACTTTTCCTTTGTCCTTTATGCTCATACCCTTGCCTTCTCTAGTACGTTTTGCAGACCCCACTTTTGGTCGCTGTTGTTGTGACTGCTGCTCATTGAGCTCTTACTAACCACCAGGCACTGTGCTCTGTGCATTAAAAGCTTTATCTTAAGAGCCTCCTAATTAATTTCCCTACTTCCAATTTCCTTCCCCTGCAGACAATACTTGAAATATAAAGCTATGTTAGCTAGGTATAAGTGAAATATATTTGTGGACGCTATGCTGGGTATCTTACAACCATTTATGTATTCCTATGGAGAGGTCATTCTAGATCAGAATACATACTCCTTTTCAATTTGTAATTCAATTCAACACCTACTTACTAAATCAAGGCTGTGTGTTGGACACTGCTTGGTGCTAGTGATTTAACAATGAAAAAAAAGTACACAGTGCCTGTCCTCTTAGAATATATTGCCTAGCCAAATTCTATCAAGCACAAACCTCTGCAGATGGAAGACATATGATTTCCTATGGGGAGCTCAGGAGCTACTCATTGTTTTCTACAGTTGGTCTCACTGATATACAGAGCATTCTTATATTAATAAAAGTGCGTGTTTAGGGAAGATTTTCCCCCTCTATTTCCCTTTTTGCCTTTCAGCACAATTTGATTAGCAATTTGATTACTATAAAAACATATTTCCAACTAGAAGAAAACTGTGTTAATAAGGATTAAATGAGGAGATGTAACTGAATAAGAACCTCAAGTTTAAAAACCCAATGAGGCTGTAGTACAATGTTTTGAAGAAGTAGAGTTAAATTTCTATAAGTTTCTGAATTAATAGGTCAACAGGATTAGAAATTATATAGCTTGGAATACTTTTGCTGATGTATGTAATCATCAGCAATTTCAGAAGAAGACTATACAGAAAAGACTGTGGAATTTTGGGTTCCATAACCCCAGATTCAGACAGAAACTACGTTACGTATACCCTGCATTATTAACAACTACTTAAGTGCCTGTTTTGAGCATCAGTTTTTTTCATCTGTAAAGCAGGGAAATCATGACAATTCATCTAGATATTCATCTAGAAAACTACTGAATAGTTTTCTCTGTCCTATCAACCAGCCAAGGCACAATCCAATATTCTAACTAAACAGTAAATCGAAGCTTGTCATTCTTTGCTGAAAATCCTTGAATCCTAAATTCAAGTTCCTGAGGATCTGGACTTGACATTCAAACCTATTTTTATATTCTGGAGTTTGCACATTGACTTTTAGCCATTTCCTTCTCCAGCTTACGTTCCAGTTATACTAAACTCTGCCTTTCCCAGACACCAATATGTACCTTTAAACATGTCAGTCAGCTTGCTTGAAATACCTCTTGTGTTAGCTCCACCAATCATAATCATAATCATGACTGCATACAGTTGGGCAACAGAGAAAAACCTCAGTTCTCTCACTAAGCTGGGGAAGTCTGCTTATATTACTCTGTAACCTTGGAGCCAAAGGGTCTGTCTTTCTTATCTCTATTAGGCTACTTTGCTTTCATTCTTCTTTTTTTTAAAAATACATAACATGTTCCAAGCATTCTGATAGATATTTCCAGTGCGTTTAAAAAATATCAACAGTGGGGCTTCCCTGGTGGCGCAGTGGTTGAGAATCTGCCTGCTAATGCAGGGGACACGGGTTCAAGCCCTGGTCTGGGAGGATCCCACATGCCGCAGAGCAAATAGGCCCGTGAGCCACAACTACTGAGCCTGCGCGTCTGGAGCCGCGTGATCCGCAACAAGATAGGCCGCGATAGTGAGAGGCCCGTGCACTGCGATGAAGAGTGGCCCCCGCTTGCCAAAACTAGAGAAAGCCCTCGCACAGAAATGAAGATCCAACACAGCAAAAATAAATTAATTAATAAACTCCTACCCCAAACATCTTCAAAAAAAGAAAACCACAGCTTTAAAAATATATATATATCAACAGTAAGAAGTTATAATATGCTCCAAATAATAGAAAAATAATGGTATATTCCCAGGGAGAAAAAAATGATAGAATATAAAAAAAATCTGTTTTTTTTCCCTGAAAAGCCAGAATTACCTCAACCTCATATGATCACAAAGATATGGTGCCCCATCCTAATTATTAAGAATTTGAGTGAAATTCTTCATGCAATTGAGATTTCCAACTTGCCTATTAGTCTTCTATATATTTCAAGTAATAGTATCTGCTAAATGAAAAATTATATATTAATCAATTTTAAAGTTCTCTTGATAAAATATGAAATGCCCCAATTAATAAGGAATGGTAAAGTGGTATAAAGAAAAAAATCTCAAAAAGGTTTTGTCTAGCTGTAACAGAAATCTATTTTAAAAACAATAAAATTAAAGCTTTCCTGAGATCACTAATGTAACTCTTATCTATTTTGAAGACCCCAACACTGGTACACAAAGCTTAGTATTAAACACATTTACCTTTATATATCTTTAGATATTTCTCTAATAATATATGTCTCACCAACTGCTTATATAGTTAACACAAAAATAAGTTGTTGCTTATTGTGTTGAATTTTCATATTTTAATCACCTTCCAAATATATGTCTCTGCTTATTATACAGAGATATTTGCAGTATCCATTTGCTAGGGACACAGATTAATAAAATGCTCTCGGGGATTAAAACAAAGCATAATAAGGGAGGGATAACTTGGGAGATTGGGACTGACATATATACACTATATATAAAATAGACAACTAATAAGAACCTGCTGTATAGCACAGGGAACTCTACTCAATACTCTATAATCGCTTATAAGGGAAAAGAATCTAAAAAAAAAAAAGAGTGGATATATGTGTATGTATAACTGATTCACTTTGCTGTACACCTGAAACTAACACAACATTGTAAATCAACTATACTCCAATGAAAAAAAAGCATAATAACTGCTTCAGTAGTGGTATAAACAGGCAAATGATCAAAGGAAATATACTTAATACATCTTAATACATCATGCATGAAGCAGGTGAATGAGTGAAGGCTTCACGGGTAGGTGGCATTTGAGATGAGTCTTTAAGCAAAAACAATTTTCCAATGGGCAGGTTCAGTGAAGAGGCAAAGAACAGAAGCATACAGACAAATTTCTGGGAAAGCAGGTAAATAAAGTAGTATGTTGCATGAGCTCCAGACCAGGAAGAGCTTTTATATGACAAGCTAAAGAAGTGAATTTTATCCTTTAAGGACAGGGGATACACAAAGTATTTTTTATTTTATTTTATTTTTTTTTGCGGTATGCGGGCCTCTCACTCCTGTGGCCTCTCCCGTTGCGGAGCACAGGCTCCGGACGCGCAGGCTCAGCGGCCATGGCTCACGGGCCCAGCTGCTCCGCGGCATGTGGGATCTTCCCAGACCGGGGCACGAACCCGTGTCCCCTGCATCGGCAGGCGGACTCTCAATCACTGCGCCACCAGGGAAGCCCCCATAAAGTATTTTAAACATGGAAATGGCAGATTAATGTGTTTCCATATTTTGTGACAAAGTGTCTTTCTCTTGTCTTCAGTGGATACCAGGGGGCAACAGTCAAAGACTTTTACACACGTTCTTGGCAGTTAATGTTATTAATACTAGGATGAAATGGCAAAGAAATGTATTCTAAGCAGAAATAATTGCTCTGTGGATTCAATAGATCAAAACTGCTCCCATCAGAAATATATTCCTTTGGTTTGAGGAAGTGGTTTACAAACCACTTTTGCTTTGTTTTTGATAGTAGTATACTGTTTGTATTGTTGTAGTTCATGAAAGCTTGCATAAAGCTCCAATGAATAAAATAGGTAAATGTAGAATAAGAAAACATTAAGAACCTCAAAAGAATGTATTCCTCTTCCCTACTGTCTCTAGCAACTACTGACAAACTCCCATGAAATCTTAGGACTGGGCAGACTTTGAAAATGTCTAGGTGAAGATACTTAATCTCTAGGAAATGAGGGGGTAGCGTGTTGCTCATCAATACCTCTGGGAGAATTAACAAATTAAGTCATGATTAGCTAATCTAGAAGTTTAGTAAAGCATTATTAAATGGTTTTGCTTGCAAAAATAGAGCTAAATGTGAAATGATGTTGGGACATCATTTTTTTTTTAACCTCTTTATTGGAGTATAATTGCTTTACAATCGTGTGTTAGTTTCTGCTTTATAACAAAGTGAATCAGTTATACATATACATATATCTCCATATCTCTTCCCTCTTGCGTCTCCCTCCCTCCCACCCTCCCTATCCCACCCCTCTAGGTGGTCACAAAGCACCGAGCTGTGGGACATCATTTTTATAGACATAAAATTTAAAAGAATTTTTACTGCATTCACATATATATATATATATATATATATATATATAAAATATAATTTTGTTTGAAGGTAGGTTTCCCATTTGTACATATTTGAGCCCCATAAATTGACAGCTCTAATACATACGAATATTATAATTAATTTTAATTTTCGTCAATCAAAAATCATTCTAGGCAACTATACTCTAAAATTTGATTTTGGGTGATAAGTTATGCACAAAATATATAGTGCAAATTGGGTGTTGGCATCACCCAGGGTCTAAGAACCTCTGAATAGAAACATGCAGACACAATTATCTTCACGGAATATTGAAGTGAGGTCTCATTTATAAGGAAATTAATTTAAATCAAGTGTTAGTCTGTACAAAATAGTATTTGCATGTGTGTGTAGAAGTATGAATGTATTTGGCTAAATTAAAATGCAATGAAAAAGAAAGGCTTGTAATTAGAATATCCTTCAGCTTCTTATTTGTTGTCTTTTTACCTTTGAACCCTTCAGGTCAAATACATTCTATATCTTACTTTTATAATTTAATATTGTACAATTTCAGCAAAAATGACAAGCTAGTTTAAACATTTGATGAGAAGATGGAACTGAAACTCAGTATCATTCATGCTAAGCTATCTTAAATGTTTTTGCATATGTTAACTCTTGTGCAAGAATAATTTTAAGAAAGTAAGCATTAAAATCTCAATTCCTTGATGCAGAATCATTTCAGAAATGCAGTTATGCCATTCTATAATGAGAACCACTTTTGAAAATTTAACTAATCATTTCCACAAGATACATTTTTTGACGAACGGTTTGTTACTTTTACAGCATCTCATTTCTCATGACAGTATTTCAACCAAAGAAAGTATACCGCATTAAACAGGTTAATATATATATATATATAAGAAAAATAATTCTGTTTAATTCAGTCCTTTGAAAATAAAAGCAAAGAGTCAACTTTTAAAAACCTTTATATTCATGCTTTAAAAACCATCCTTCTTTCTTCCTTCTCTTCCACCAAAAGCAAAAACAAACAATAGCAACAAAAAGTTAAACACACATTGCCTGTTACCATGAATGTCAGGATCAAATACCATTTTCTGATTTTAAAACTGTAGGAGAACAGAGTTCATATTTGCCAACATTTCTATTTTATCTGAAATCCTAGTGTTTTTACATGAATTGTTACAACATCAACAAAAAAATAAGTGGTTAAAAATCATTCTAGTGTGTTTTCAAAGAAAATCACCTGCCAGGAAATGTGTCAGCAAGATCTACTGAAAGAATTGTAAAAAGCCTGTGTCATGACTGAGCTATGGAATTCACTGACCCTTAAACTTTAAGAGACTGAAGCAGAATACCCAATGTCAAAAGCTGCCCCTAAGAGGCAGCTATGGGATATATTGTAAGGAGTGTTTATATCTCAGTGTATGGAGAAGAAAAAAGTAATAATTCTGTAGAGCAGCCCTGGGGCAATTGCATTCTGAGTCACTGCCACAATAAGCTGATCGCCACTGGGAAGTAAATATATTCTGTAACAGCACAGACTTGCACTACCAGTAGACATCAGTGTAAGGCAGGAGAGGCGACAGAATTAAAAACAGAAGTATAAGAAGGGGGGGAGAGAGTAATTATAGCTACTGCTATAGTTTGCAAAGGCAAGAGACTTTAATCAATCAGATGTGCATTTATTCAGAGCCCCCTTTCAAAAGAATTCATGCTGCTTATACTATATTAATTCTCTAGGTCTTTACACTTATTTTTTCAGTGCATTATAACTATATAGCTAAAATAATTAAATGTTAGGCTGTTTATATTCCCATAGTGTAAAATATACGAAGAGAAGAGTTTCATTTTTCCTTTTAATCTAATGATGATATGACTGAATTGCAAAGTAATCCTTAGTACTGAAAAATGCAATTTGAGGATAAAAATGAAGTAGAATATGATTTACTTTAGACAACCATTTTCTAGACTGATGACTGATTTATTCACAGTCAGTTGAAATATATTTAGTAGGTAACAGCTTTGTAACTCACATTTACATTTATATTGTAAATTATTTTGACTTTTTGATAACACAAAATCTTCCATCTTAATGAGTTTCTACTTTATCTCAAATTGAAAAGCATACTAAACCTGGTACTTAAGCTACTGTATTATTGACTGTATATTGCACACATAACAAAATTAAATAACAGGAGTTATGTTAAGCTATGTATATGAAATACAAAACATTTTTCTAAGCCCAGAGAACATAGTTTGCAAAGTTCCCTAAAATGTCTTTTAATTCTACCCTTTCTGTGATATATCAGGGAAGTAACTCTGTAATTTTCACCATATTACATCCATAAATAACAACTTCAGGAGAATAACTCATAAACTCTCAAAAGATGATACTGTAGCAGATTTAAGAATCTTTGTGAAAATTAAGGGTTCACTATTATTTTGCTTGAACTCACAGAGAATCCTAACGCCATCTCATCTCCATATAAAAAAAAAACAGATTAAACTGACATGCACATTATCTATCTCTTACATCCCCTTTAATACTTTCACACTTTGCAGTTTTCCTTCCCTTACTTTTCTCTTTATTAAAAGTTTGACTATATATTAACTTCCTAAGTAGTGAAGCCATTTAAAGCACACTTACTTGAAAAGTGTAAAACCGGGTCCCATTAGGAGGATGCACTTTAGGGGAGCCAGAAACGGTGTTCATATCCGAGAAAATCATTTCTGATCAGAGAGACAATATAATCCACAAGGAGCTAGAGATGCAGAGCAGAGAGCTTAGCGTACAGATAAATCCGTGCATGCATTGAGGGAGGCTAGAGGGTAAAATGAAATCTGCCCCATCCTTCTTAGATACACAGTGATAGCATTTTGAATCTTTCTCCTACATTTGAAATCTAAGCTGAAAGGTCATCGGCTACTGACCTTTTGTGCAGCTAGTTCTTTAGAACATACAATGTTTAAAAAAAAAATTTAAACACCGAAGGAAAAAAAGCAAGAACCAACAACAAATGGAGCTTGTGCAGAATCTGGCAGTGCTGTGGACCTGCCCATCTGTTCTCAGTGATAATCACCTCCCTCCACCACAGTCTAGCAGAGTGATTATGCTAAATATCCTGGTTAACCAATAACATACAGTTTCATTTCAGGGAAGCATGCACAGTGTAATTCAGAGGACCTCTTCTGACTAACCTGAAGCATGCTTCCTATACTGTTTAAAACTGTATCTAGTAACAAATTATTATTTCATCATGATTATTTCTGTATGTTTCTAAATCTCTTTGTTAATCCCAGTCTGTTCAACGAGATTTTAAATTTTAAAGCCTTTTTTTTTTTTTTTTTTAATGAACAGTTCTTTTTAAAATGTATAGATCAAGTCATATTTTAGCTGGCTAGGACATTCAGGGGCAAGGCATATAATTCAGTAAGGCTATATAATACTAGGCACTTTATCAAATAAAATGGTTCAATTATTTTTACTTTTCTAAACTCTTAAAGAACATCATGAATATGAATGTAATCATTGTTTTCTTATTTCCCCCACATTAATTCAAAAAATTGTTTCACAATTAATGCTTTAAAAAGTACCATACATGTGTTTTAAATAATTACAACTTTAACTCATGTATATAGAAAGCAATTAATAAAACATATTTTAGATACATGAAAATTTTTGACCCAAGATCTAAAAATATTGATTACAAATATTTAGGCTGTGTTGCAATGCATGTTCATTTTTCTATGTCTTTTCACACAGATTATTCAGTCTGTATAAAAGATCATATTCAGATGACTTTACACTTTTTAGAGGTAAAAATAAATGTTCCATTTACACATCATTCAAAGGCGGAGACTTCAGGAGGACAGAGACTAGAATGAACCAAAAGTGGTGTCTTTGTGAACGTATCTAAGATGACATAGTTATTTACAATCAAGAACCAGGAACCACCTCCTTTGAACCTGAAGACTATAAAAGTAATATGATGGTGATGAGCTCTTAAAACTTAAATTATTATTCATTTTTACTTTTGATTGTCTAGTCATGATTCAAATTTATAATATCAATGGGGAAGAAGTAGAAAAAATTTTCATTTCCTTAGATGGGATTCCTATATTATGGTAAATTATGTAAGTAGGTAATTGTTTACTTAGCAAGCTGCTAAATAAATCAGAAGATAACTTGTTAAATAAGTGTTCAATTGGGGGATAATTTTAGATTTATAGAAAAGTTGCAAAGATAGTATGAAGAGTTCCCATATATCCCTCACCCAATTTATGTAATTGTTAACATCTTACATTTCTATGGTACATTTGTTAAAACTAATAAACTGATATGGTACATTACTATTCACTAAACTAGGCTTTGCTTGGATTTCACTAGTCTTTTCATTAATGTCCCTTTTCTATCCTAGGTTCTAATCTACGGTACCACATTTATTTAGTTTCTATGGTTCCCTAGTTTCCTCTGGGCTGTGACAGCTTCTTAGCTTTTCCTTGTTTTTCATGATCTTGATAGTCTCTAGAAGACTATCAAGAATTTCTGGTCAAGTATTCTGTAGGATATCTCCTGATCTGATGCTTATATTATTTTGTCTGATGTTTTCCTCAAGATTAAACTAGGGTTATGGGTTTTGGAAAAGAATACCACAGGGGTGAAGTGACTTTCTCATCACCTCATATTAATGAAGTGACCTCATCACATCATACTGGGTGTACATGATATCCACATATTACTAGCGATGTTAACCTTCATCACTTGGTTAAAGTAATATTTGTTAGGTTTTTCAACTGTAAAGTTACTATTTTTCCCTTTCCATACTCTGTTCTTTGGAAGTTAGTCATTAGCATGCTCTCAAAGAAGTGATAGGGAGGGGTGAAATTGAGCTTTACCTCCTGGAGGTGGGAGTAGGTACATATGTTACACGGAATTCTTCTGTACAGAAGATTTGCTTCTCTCATCCGATTATTTTTTCGATCATTTATTTATATTGGCATGGACTCAGGTATATTTATTTTATACTTTGGGTTATAATACCATTTATTTGATGCTTAAATTGTCCCAGCATTGGCCACTGGGAGATCCTTCAGGGTGGATCCTGTTACCCTTTGATGTGCTCCCATCCTTTTTTTCTTTAAGCACAAATAATTATTTTTAAAAAATGTTTTTTCCTGTATAAAGTATGTATTATTTGCTAAAATGATTAGTCTCCTTAACTATAACTCTAATTATCACTGCAAGTTTACTTGAAAAGTCATGTTTTCCATTATTATTTTAATTGGCCATATTATTTTGTTTTTCAAATTAATCATTTTTACCCTTCTGATTTCTTAGCCCACATGGGGTTTATTCCATTGATTCTCAAATAAAGTAACTATATACACATATTAGCTGTGGTAATCAGTGATGTATATATAAATTTTTGGTTCTTCCCCCTTGAAATTAATGTTGGGATCATAATTCCTCTTATGGTGGGTGGGACCATGTAACTCATACTCTCAAGAGTTGTGAGTGGAAAAAATGTCTCAAAAACAAACCTGAAGCTTCTTGGGAACCCAGGATTTAAAGGAAAAATTTGTTTGCCAAGTAGATTATTATGGTACAACTATAACCCCCATTTACTTTTATGCTTACGTGTAAGTTGGTTCTGGTATAATTTAGATCAAATGACTCACTATATTTCTTATTATTATTGTAGAATAGACAATAAATCAAATATTTCTGGTATAATATCACATATTCCTGGAATAATCTCATATATTTGCTGAATTTGCATAATCCAGCAAACTATATAAGCTAGGAAATCTGAAGTATTTGGTCAATAAGAATATATGTTCTTTCTTTTTCATATTTCTTTTGTGGAGAGGGGAGGAAAGCAGTATGAATTAATGTTGAAAGAATGAGGAAGGAGAAATAGTGTTAATACATAATTGTTTTAAGCATACTGCTTTATTCTAAATGTCACTGAAATTGCCAAAGTATATATTCTTCCCCAAACTTTTCTTTTTTCTATGTAGGCTATTTATGATAATAACATTATTTCATTGTTCTGAAGGTCTATTTGGAGACAACTCAACTTTCTCTCTCTGCCTAGTAGCAATAATAAAAGTGGTGCCCAGTTCTGAAAATTGCTAGGATACAGAATCCTACCTTATCCATTTTGGTTATAGATGCCTGGTACTGTTTCCAGATGCTAGGGGCATACCTATAAAAGACACAATATCTGTGCTCAAGGAACTTTAAATTTGGTTGAAACATCATTTAGTAAGAGACAGTTAACTAGCAAGACAACTGAAATGCAGTTTAATTAATACGACTGACTTAACCTAAAGGAGACTAAGTGAGGTCATTTGAAAAGCATCTAATTCAAGGGATGTATCAGAGTGACCCTCGCCAAAATAGGAGGTTGAAGTCTTTCCAAAGAGAAGTATCCATGTGTGAAAAGATATGAGATGGCATAGAAATAGAACAGTTGGGAAAATATGGCTGAAAACATTTCAGGGCCTAAGAAGTAAGTCCGCTAGGTGTGTGTTTGTTTTCATATAGAAACATTTGCTCAAGTGAAATTAGTAAAGAGACAGTCTATGAACACCCTATTCCTATGAAATCAAGTAAAATTAGAACATACTTGTCTTCTAAAATTATATGAGGGCTTCCCTGGTGGCGCAGTGGTTACGAATCCGCCTGCCAATGGAAGGGACACAGATTCGAGTCCTGGTCCAGGAAGATCCCACATGCCGTGCAGCTACTCAGCCCCTGAACCACAACTACTGAGCCTGCGCTCTAGAGCCTGTGAGCCACAACTACTGAGCCCACATGCCACAACTACTGAAGCCCGCATGCCTACAGCCTGTGCTCTGCAACAAGAGAAGCCACCACAATGAGAAGCCTGCGCACCGCAACGAAGAGTAGCCCCTGCTTGCCGCAACTAGAGAAAAGCCTGCGCACAGCAACGAAGACCCAAAGCAGCCAAAAATAAAATAAATTAAAAAATAAAATAAAAAATAAAAATTTATGAAATGTAGAGGCATATTCTCATACTTTTGGTTAGCTTTCCAAATAGCTTTCCAGGATGGCTGTGGCTTGTCAAGAAATCAGAGACAATTAAACTTCATACTTAGTTTAATTGTCTCTGATTTAAAATAAGATTATTTTAATTATTAACTTAAAAGTAAAGAAAGTACAGTATTACTATGTAAAACAAAATGTAACGTGCTGATGGTAGCAACTGGTTTTCAGCCAATGTTTGACACATGATGGGTAAATAATATGTCTGTTTCAATTGTTACACACAAACCACTCCCTAAAATCTCTCAAGATATATCTTTCACCAACAGAAGTAAATTAACGATATTAACTCTAGAAGGTTTAATGTCAGCTATCTCAAGCACTTGAATTTTTACAGAAAATAATTGAAAATGAAAAAGCAAAAGGATAACTAAATTACACTTTTTAAAAAAGTGGGTAAAATAAAAGTCTTCAAGCCAGACACTTGTTTTTAATAGACTTACAGAGAAGATTCCCAGAAGTCATATAATATACCCTTCTGCCTCTGGGAATAATTACTCTTAAGCCTTCTGAAACGTATGTTATCAGTTTGGTTTTATAAAAAGTTCAAAAATACTTTATTTTTTTCTTAAATTCCATATATATGTGTCAGCATACGGTATTTGTCTTTCTCTTTCTGACTTACTTCACTCTGTATGACAGACTCTAGGTCTATACACCTCATTACAAATAGCTCAATTTCGTTTCTTTTTATGACTGAGTAATATTCCATTGTGTATATGTGCCACATCTTCTTTATCCATTCATCCGATGATGGACACTTAGGTTGTTTCCATCTCCTGGCTATTGTAAATAGAGCTACAATGAACATTGTGGTATATGACTCTTTTTGAATTATGGTTTTCTCAGGGTATATGCCCAGTAGTGGGATTGCTAGGTCATATGGTAGTTCTATTTGTAGTTTTTTAAGGAACCTCCATACTGTTCTCCCTAGTGGCTGTACCAATTCACATTCCCACCAGCAGTGTAAGAGTGTTCCCTTTTCTCCACACCCTCTCCAGCAATTATTGTTTCTAGATTTTTTGATGATGGCCATTCTGACTGGTGTGAGATGATACCTCATTGTAGTTTTGATTGACCACCTAGAGGGGTGGGATAGGGAGGGTGGGAGGGAGGGAGACGCAAGAGGGAAGAGATATGGGAACATATGTATATGTATAACTGATTCACTTTGTTATAAAGCAGAAACTAACACACCATTGTAAAGCAATTATACTCCAGTAAAGATGTAAAAAAAAAAAATATGTTAGAGCTACTATTTCATATCCTGTCAGGAAGATTAAGCACAAACATTTTTATATCCCTTCAACATAATTTTTTTTCAACAAATAACTGTTAGACATATTCTGCTTCAAGACAAGCAATTCAATATAGCTTTTCTTTCATTCATTTATAGGTATTGGATAACAAGTTGAAAAATTTGCTACAATCATAAGAATTTGGGGAGTTAAAGGAATACACTGAAAAGGGCTTCTCATTTGCTGTTAGTTTCCAATAAATGCTCAGGGGGAAAGTGCCATACTGGATGAAGAACAGGAGAGAGAGAGAGTGCAGAAGAAGGAAGAAGAGGAAGAAAGACGGGGAGGAGGTGGAAGAGGAAAGGAGAGAGGAGAGATATCAATACAATTTTCATCACAGCATTATAACAAAGAATTTTATAGCCAAGTATCCAGTTAGAAGTCATGCCAGATGGAGTGAAATTTACAGCCCAGATGGGAAATACATCCTAGTGAATCCATATGGATGACATATGGAAGATAATTAAGTATATATTGCTATCTATCTACCTATCTATCTATCATGTATCTATCAATCATCTATTTATCTATCTAAATATATATTCATAATTATGCACCTTTATCTATATCTGTATCCTTGTATTTATATCATGAAGTTTTCAGGACGCAGCAAAGATGACCCTGTACAGATAGCCAAAACTTTTACATCCTGCTTCTGAGTTTCCTACTTTCTGATACAGCTGGCTGTGCACAAGTTTGTAAGGTTGGTTCATTCATTCACTCACTCATTGATTCAACAAATCTTTATTGAAGGGAGAGGATGTACCAGACCCCTATTACAGTTAGAACAGAAATGAAAGGCAGGTGAACTGAGGGGAAACAGCATTTTGTACCATGCCAATGAGATGCTCAACGTAACAGGTGTCATCAAGTCTAGCAATGAGATCTTGCATTAAAGTATTTCAATTAAAAAAAATCTTCTAATGCCTCAGAGACTTTTTGCCAAGTTCAAGAATTTTTTTTAGCTAGTTAACCATTCACTGAGGGTGTCCCAAATAAAGACAATTCTTAGTATCCCTCAAGATTTGTGACCATGTAGACCAAGAAAAAAAAATCAAGCATATGGAAATTGAAATTGACAAGCTTCCATTTATAGCAAAACAAAAATATTAAATTTGGCTTGAATCCATATCTTGATAATAATGTGTTATATTTTTACATTATCTCATAAAGTTTTATATATGTATCTATATATGTATGTATATACATATATTGTGTAAATTATACACACATGTACATATATACACACAGATATGTGTATATACATTACACCTGTGTACACATACATACACATACATACCTGCACGTATACTGTCTTCAGAACTCAACTTAGAAAAATTTTAAATGCTATCTTGTTTTCATATTTTTTGTTCTCTTTCACTCTGGTTTCTCTTGAACCACATTTTTTTTTTTTTTTTTTTTTTTTTTTTTGCGGTACGCGGGCCTCTCACTGCTGTGGCCTCTCCCATTGCGGAGCACAGGCTCCGGATGTGCAGGCTCAGTGGCCACGGCTCACGGGCCTAGCCGCTCCGCGGCATGATGGGATCTTCCCGGACCAGGGCACGAACCCGTGTCTCCTGCATCGGCAGGCGGACTCTCAACCACTGTGCCACCAGGGAAGCCCTCTTGAACCACATTTTTCACAAATGTTTACATGTATTATGATGGTAGCCTATGAATATTTTTATGCTTAAATTACAAATATTAATTGTATGAAATTCAGCATTGAGTTTTTTTGGTTTGGCCCTTTAGCAGAAAAAATATTAATTGATTAGAACTCTAAATTCTACAAGTCAATAATTTCATTACATTATGTTAAGTTTATTACATGTTCTGAAATATATGTCATTAGTCTGATTTTACAGAAATCACATTAAAGTTTTATGATAGGATGCTATTTCCTCATCTACCACTCTGGATACCAGATGCCCACATAGCTCAGGTTTTTATAATGATATCTGAAAAAGTTTCAGAGCTCTGACTTTATACACATGAAAAGAGTTAGTAGAGAAGTAGGAGGTCCATTCTATGGCATGATAACTACATATATAGTATTATATGTTGAACTTGAACCAGAATATGCCCTACATGCTGTACTATATGGTACAGTTTTTACATTAAGTTTCAATTTTCCTTACAAATTGACAAAATTCTTAGCCATTTGTTACCAAACAGAATACCTCCACTCTGGACAAATCTTATATACTGTCCAGTTTCCATATATGTTCTCAGATACTCTGCACTAGAACTATTGCATCAGAATACAGAGAATTCTCAGTTGCTCATAAAGAATTTGAATTTTACTTTTTACATCAGGAAGCATAATTCCTAGCTAAAGTTTGAGGTAAAAGAAGCTTCCTTAGTGTGCAAAAGTTGTGGCTTATATGGAACTTCTTGTCTGTCCCTAACAAAAACCAGTACCATGCATGCCATAGAATAGGCATCCAATAAATATTTGGGAAATGCTTTAAAGATTCTCTTCTGGGGCTTCCCTGGTGGCGCAGTGGTTGAGAGTCCGCCTGCTGATGCAGGGGACATGGGTTTGTGCCCCGGTCTGGGAAGATCCCATATGCCGTGGAGTGGCTAGGCCCGTGAGCCATGGCCGCTGAACCTGCCCGTCTGGAGCCTGTGCTCCGCAACGGGAGAGGCCACAACAGTGAGAGGTCCGCATACCGCAAAAAAAAAAAAAAAAAAAAAAAAGATTCTCTTCTGGCTGGTTTGCTTCTCTTTTCTCATGGATTGCATTTTAATATTAACTATCTCTTTTTGACTTGCTGACTAGTCCTGATAATTCAAAAATCTTTATTCTCATTCCCAGATTCTTACAGTTAATATGTTGTATATTTAACAGTCCAACTTTGGGCTGAGTGCACTGTTTGGTACATAATAGGCAAGTCTTTGCTGAATGAAATGTACAAAAAGAAGAATGAACAAATCCAGATATTCTAACTACCAACCCATATTGTTTTTATTAAATAATGCCATGTAGCGGTTTAGGAAATAGATGTTAAATATATATGTTGAGACAGCTCACTTTGCACACATATGTATCCACTCACCCAAATGTACACATAAATTCTCCATGCACACATTCCCAGAGCTTTGAAATACCATATTAAAGAAAATAAAGGTATATTCCAAGCAAACAAGACAGATGTTCTAATGCTTGTCATCCGGTTCACTTTACGTTAAACACTTTATACCACCCCAGAAGAAACAGATTTAACTGATAGGATGAGAGAAATCATGATGGTAACCAATTCTATGCAAGGACCTTTAGGATAACATTACCATGGTTAGCTTGGAATAATAAAACAATTAAAACAATTAACTTATATGGATGGACACTCCATTCATAATCCCATGTTTAAGATTAGAAAGATTGCAATAACACAGGAACAAGGGCAATATTACGCAAAACTGTGGAGTGAACTAAACTAATCTTTAGACTATTTCTTTCTTTTTAAAATCTCTACTGCCAAATTGTCATGGTAGCAAGTACATTATTTCCTCCTTAATTATACTTTTTCCAAGAATTTTCTTTGGAAGCTAAAGCCAATCACTATCCTGTTTTATTTTCTGTTAAGAGCAAAAACAATGGTTCAATAGTTACCATTTATTGAATGATATTCTATGCCAGTCATAGTGCTGACTTTTACAAAACCTTCTAAAGGAGGTATTTTATTCCTCAGTTATATATAAAGAATCTGAGTCTTAGAAAAATTATAACTTGTTTGGGTCACACAGCTGGTAAGTGAGAAAGTCACTTAACTTGAAATCAGGTTTATCTGATTGCAAAACCACACTGTAACTCAAAATTATATCTTGGCACTGCTTTATCCACCACTGATTTTAATTCAGTACAGAATATGAAAAGAGGATTTACACATGATTGATTGATTGATTTCATACATCCAAAAATTTTTAGGTGACTGTATATCTGGCGAACTATTTATTTTAAAATTATTGAAGTGTTCAGATTCTCCTAATGGATCAGTTGTGGGTTGTGAAAGACAGAAAATAATCCAGTACAACTGCAAGTCCTTTGACCTGAGCAGTTGCTCAAGTTTTTGGCTTGATCAATGGAAGAATGAGATTGCCACCAACTAAGATGGAGAAGACTGCCACAGAAGCAGGTTTGGGGAAAATTCAGTTGCTCAGTTTTACACATGTTAAGTTTGAGGTTTCTATTAGTCATCTAAATAGGGACGTTACAAAGGAAGTTGAATATACAAATCTGGAGCCCAAATTAGCATACAGACTAAAACCCAAAAGACTAGAATGAAGTCATCAGGAAGTGAATGTAAATAGAGAGAAGAGGTAAGAGCCCAAGCCCTAATGCACTCCAACAGTAAGCATCCTGGGAGACCAGCAAAGGAGAATAAGTAGAAACAATCAGCAAAGTAGGGGGAAGACCAAGACAGTAATGCATCCTGAAAGGCCACTGATAAACCTGAATCCAAGGGTTGAGAGTGATCATCGTATCAGATGCTGGGAGATCAATTAAGATGAAGATTGGCCCTCGGATTTAACAATGTGAAGGTTGGCTTGGTGGAGGGTTGGAAGAAAAGCTGATTGAAGTTAAGCTTAAGATAAAATGGGAGGAGAGAAATTGGAGACTGTTTCTACAACACTTTAAAGCATATTGTTGCAAAAGGAATTAAAGAAGTGGGACAGTGGCTGGCAAAGAAAGGAAGGAGAGAAATAAGTACATGATGTGCTGAGGGAAAGGCTCTAGTAGAATATGAAAAACTGATGATGCAGAATGAAAAGAGGCAAATTTCTGGAGCAAGGCCCTTGAGTAGCTGAGAGGAGACAGAATCTATGAGAACAGAGACTGGCTTTACAGAGGAAGAGGACCCCATATTTGATAACAGGTGGAAGGCAGAGTATGTGAGTCCCTATGCTGGTAACTGTGGTGGTACGAGTTTGTGCAAATCCTTGGGAACTTAAGAAGCAAGGCCATCAGCTGAGGGTAGGTTGGGGAAGGGTGTTTTGAATGTTTGAGAAGTGAGAGAATGGTATGAATTAATCATGTAGGGGAGAGAGAGAATATTGAAAAATAACCATATTAAAGAACATAGCTTAGATATGTGAGCAAATCAGTGGACTTTACCTCCTTAAATTAAAGGCTTTGGCTATAGATGTGTGGGTTAAGAGAAGCTACAAAGTTTACAGTGTGGCAAAAAGCAGTTTAGAATGCCTGCGCCCCTGAGGCAGGCAGTTCCACAAACTGATAAAATGAGGGACCGAAAAAGTAAGCCATGCATCCCAGTTCATTCTCTCAGACTGGCTTACCCAGGAAATCATTTCTCTTTGGAAGAGAACAAGTCAGGCCAGAAGTATTACTTTAATGGGATCCCTGCCACATGGTAGAGAGGGTATTTCCCAGAACAATCAATCCTCATTCTCTCATTCCCATATTCTTATATTTCCACTATATTTTTTCTTGGACAGCATGAAAATAGACATCATTTAATCCAGTTTTCTCCCAATTTATCAGCCAATTCTTATTTCCACTCTCTCCACACCTAACCAAGAATCCATGGTCTATTATGACTTCCATTTTCTTGCTGATATCATCATCCTATTTTCCTAACATAATTTTATTTGATTCATTCAGTAAAGAATTGTTTTAATCCAATTGTCCATCTTCTCTGCTACAACCTGAGTTGATGTGTGCTGCTGGAGCACATCATACAACCAATGCACTTTCAAGCTTGCCAGGCTCCACCTCAACAGTGCTCCCTAAGCTGCCTGTCCCTCATTATTTCCCTCTTTCTCCTTTCACAGCAGCTGAATAAACTTTTCTCCAATCTATTTAAGGCCTTTATCCCCTGCTTGCTCACTCACCCTCCACAGATTAACAGTAGTTTTATAGTGAAATCCCTTTCTTTATACGCTTACATGTATTTGCACCTATGCTTATCTTTTTCTCTCATCTCAAAGTCTGAGACTGATACTTCTATTTCATTTTGTCACAACGAGAAAGAGAAGCTTCCTGGCAATTTCAGGGCTACAAGGGATCTTCTTAAGCATCATTGCCAATGGCTTGCAATCTCTTTTCTAGGACTGTCTCTTTTACAGATTTCCCTTGATTGTCCCTTTAATGCATCCACATATTCACTCGCCTCTAAACTTAGGCTGCTATATACTATGTCCAAACATTATTTAAAATCTCAGATAGTTAGAGACATAAAAGACCCTAGCAATCATCTAGCAATATTAGAATCTTCCAACATTAGAATTCTCTAGGGTGCTTTAAAAAATACCAATATTTAGGCCTCACTTAAACCAAGACCTCACTTGGTTTAATTAGTTTAAGGATGCCAAATTAGTATTTTTCTAATCTTGTTTGTTTTTCAACGTACAAACAAGATTAAGGGATCACTGACATAGTGCAATTCTTTTATTTTATAGTCAAGCTGAATATAAGAGAGATAACAATATCCTGCTCTTCTTGGTCACACCATGAATCTTTCTGAGCTAACTAGGGCAGAGCATCTCAACTAGTGTGCTGCAAATAGGTTACAGGTGTGCTGCAACACCAGTTTCTCAGTTTCAGGGTGACTCCTCAAAGTCTGGGACTTGCAGAGCTCCTGAGGTGCTCAATTGTAGGCTTGAGTATGCTCCTCTGTCTACATTACTGTGATGTAGAAATCTCATGATTTTCTCTTTGTGCCATTATGTGAACCAGGTTGAGAAACACTCATCTAGTGTACCCTTGTCCTCAAAATTTGCTGGCTAATATTTCCTCTCTGAGAAGTTTATCTTTTCACCTTGTTCTCCATTAAATTCCATTTTTTATGTTTACCCTCTCTTCTAAATCCAGGTCATGTGACCAGTTTTGTGTTATTAGTACATTCTTCAGTGCAATAACTAAATAAGGAATGAATGATTAACCACCACTTAGGGAATGACCTCAGCAAAACTTCATTTTGAACACATTGACAGTGAATTATTATTACTGAATTACACCTTCTTAGCTATAAATGTACACAGACTCCTAAATGACTCTGGTCAAGTCAGTTTTGCAGCTTGTTGATTAGGAGGCCATGTGGACATAGAATTAAGAGTTTATTATGTCACGATAAATTGTGGGCATTTATTAATTCCTTCAATTTATCTGCCTTGTAATTAACATTCACCACACATAAATAAATGAAAGGAACATAAATATTAACATTTCATAACAAAGGCAGAAATCTGTATTATAAATGCTTTGATTTAATTATCAAAAGGACACATAATTAGTAATATGATTACAGTGTCTTGGACAGCATTATATACACTGGAAACCCCAGTCATGCAAAAAATGTTAATTTGGTTGAACTGATTAGATGCAAGGAATAGGATATGTCTTTGAGTTATGATTGTATTATCATTAAATCATCAACTCAGTACATGGGCTCTCGTGTCAAACAGATCCAAATTCAAATCCCCATGCCTCTACTTTCTTGACCAATAAAACTTTGAGTTAGTCTCTCTGAGTGTCAGTTTTCTTTCTCTGAGAAGTGGAGATTAAAATAGGTTTTAACTCATTGGTGGTGGTGTGAAAGTCAAGTGAGATAATGTATGTAAAGCCCTTAGTGTCATCATTACCCTCTCACTCAGAATCAAATCTACTTTCTAAATTTCTTTTTTTTCACCAATAGATTGTATTGCCTTTCTTGATTGCCTTCTGTTACCCAGAATTCCCTTTTTACTGAAATTGAGGATCCAGATCCAGTGCCCCCTCTGCTATGAAGTCTCACCAGTCCAGAATCTTTTTTATTTTCACTCCACTAGTCTGCACCTCAGTTGTAGCCCTTAACAAGGTCTGCAATAGGTGAGTTATTAGCATATTGGTGCACCTGTCCACTCAACTAGGAGCTCCTAGAAAATGTGAATTGTGTTCTTCATACAGCAGCCTATAAGATCTGTAAATATGTGAATCAGACTATTCCATTCTCTTTCTCTCAACTCTTTAATACTTTCCTATCACACTTCAGAGAAAATCCAAAGTCCTTTCCAAGCCTACAAAGCCATGCAATATTTGATCATGGCCCTGCCTGTTTACTTCATGCCATTATGCCCCTGCACACTATCCAGTGGCCACACAGTCTCCTTGCAGGCCCCAAAATATAATGTCAACTGATACAGTGAAGATCTACTTAGCACAAGCTATGAGTCATATGCTATTCTAGGCATTTAGGGTACATTGGTGAATACAGTAAACAAATACCCTTCTTTGTAGAGCTTCCACTATAGTGGGAAAGAAGTGCAGAAACCACCAACATAATAAGTAAATTATATTGTACCCCAAAAAGGAATAAGTGTAATGGAAAGAAGTAGAGCAGGGGAGGAGGACAGGAACTAGAGCAAGGGAAGAAGAGATTAGTTAGTTGTGATTTCAAATCCCATATTAAGCATATCCTCCCCTTAGTATTTGCAAATGCTATTCCTTTTGCCTGGCTCTCCCCCAAGCCCACCCAATATTCATATAGTTCCTTCTATGAATTATTTAAGTGTCTGCCCAAATGTCAACACTTCCAGAAGTCCCTATCTGAAGAGAGTGTAAAAAGTATACTCCCAATCCCCACTGCAGCTCTCTATTCCCTTAATCAGCTTTATTTTCTTCACTTCATTATATATCTATATATTTGTTCATTTTATGATTAATATATTTTTTCTGTTTTATTAACTGTTGTATTTCCAGTGCTTAGGACAATATTTGCCATAAAGTTATAATAAATATTTATTAAATAAGTGAATGCAGGTAATAATTAGCTTCAGCTAATGGTTATTAAATGTAAAAGGTAGAGCCAAGAAAACTGAAATTTAATCACCAATATATTATTTCTCAATAATTGGGAAAACATTTTATATTAAAAAGTTCTGCTTTTTATGCCCATGGCACTTTTTTTTTTTTTTAAAGTTTTTTTTTTTTTTTTGATTTTTTTTTTTTTTTTTTTTTGCGGTACGCGGGTCTCTCACTGCTGCGGCCCCTCCCGTTGCGGAGCACAGGCTCCGGACGCGCAGGCTCAGCGGCCATGGCTCACGGGCCCAGCCGCTCCGCGGCATGTGGGATCCTCCCGGACCGGGGCACGAACCCGCGTCCCCTGCATCGGCAGGCGGACCCCCACCCACTGCGCCACCAGGGAAGCCCCCCATGGCACTTTTATAGATAACAATAACCTGCCAAACTTCTCTAAATGAGATCCCTCACTCATTAATTCAACAATTGTTAATTGAGTGCTTATAACATTCTAACTTTTGCACTAAGCACTGAGGATACAACAATTCAGAAGACGGATATAATTTTTTTTAAAAAAGCATCTTTAATTATTAACAAACATGCATATATATATATATAATTATAAAAATCAAAACACAAAGATTGTTTGTGAACATCATCACACTGCTTCTTTTGAGTTAAGTCACCATTCAGAACTGGTTGGTTGAGAAAACAGCATGGAGAGGGGTGGTTAGAGTGGAACAAGGAAAACAAGCTAGGAGGCTGAGCAAGTAAATGCAGATGGTGGCTCAGACCAACGTGGTAGTGGGGAAGTTGGTGAGGCCTAGCTGGACTCTAAAAATATTTTGAAGGTAGATTTGGATGTGAAGGAAATAGGAGACAAGCAAAATTTCAAGAATTTTACCTACCACAAATGGAAGGACGGAGTGGCCATAAACTGAGATGGGAAGATTACGGTTGGATCAGGTTTGTAAGGACCATCGACAGCACAGTTTTCAACATGTTGAGTTTTAGATATCTATTAGACATTCATGAGGATATGTCAAGGAGGTAGTTGGACAAGGAGCTTGGATTTCAATGGCGAATCCTGGAAAGAACTATAAATTTGGGAGTCTTCAGTGTATAGGCTTAAGTGTATAGGAGTAAATGTAGAGAGAGAATCTTCCAGCACCCCAATATTACAGAATCCAGTGAAATGAGGAAGGACCAGCAAAAGACGCTAAAAGGCTAAAAGCTAAAGGGAGCTAAAAGGAGGCACCAGTAAGCATCACACTAGGATTGGTATTTCACTGGTGGAGCAGCCCACTCTTATGCTCCTGCTTGAAGCAAGAGCCTCCTATCTAGAGTGGGGAGGCTTTTGTCCAAGCTGATAACTTGGACAACAAGCCAGGTGGATTGAAAAAGGAGGTGGCCTTTTCCTGGCCAACCAGGTCACATAAACCCACAGTGGTGACCAACGAAGTGACAAATTATCACATAAATATTATCCTATTCTGACTTCAATGGAAGGCCAGGATGGGAATATACCAATAAACAACATGTGTTTGCAATTTGATATAGAGTTCAACACCAACACCAAAATAATCTGGAGGGCTAGATGTCAGTGTTAAGGGGTATAATATAGATTCTTTGAGTAAAATGTTGATATAATCCAGTAACTAGTAATTTGAACTTTTTTCTAAATGGAAGAATGTATGTTAAATAAAATTAAATGTGGAAACCCACAATATAAGATATACAAGAGTGGGATTTCTTTGTTTGAGGCAGAGTAGCAGAATCAGAGACCTGCCTGTTCAGAGTCCCTGTTGGACTGTCCTTGGGGCATCTTGACACAGTCCTAGAGTCCTGGTAAACATGGCTTAAAAGCACTGGCAGAAGCTTAAAAAGAAAGCAGGTCAGAGATGAAAAAAATTGACATTTGAAGCAGTCAGGGAAGGTCTGGGAAAAATGGACCGGATAGAATAGACTGAGCCCAGGTTGTCAATACTTTGGATTTTCCCCCAGAATTATGACATCTCAGTTACAAAACCTCCAAAACTAAAGAAAACATACTGGGGACAACCAGGGTCATCTAGCAATAATGTTAACTAAATTATAATTTAAAGAAAGAGAGAAGATTTATAGTCTAGAAGAAAATAAAACTGATGTGAATAAGAATACACATATACAGTGAAGATTATCCATTTCAGGAATATATTAACTCTAAGGTAAAGGGGTAAAAATGCATTTAAAAGTTTTTTAAAACAAGACAGTGAATATGCTCTTCCACAACTAATTCGGGAAAGACAGAAGTTGCAATGAAGAGCACGCTTGATAATGAACCTCCAATTGCATCCAATATCAATCTATTTTAATCAAATGGGAGATTAGCCTTCCTGCAAGCACTAAGTGGAAGTGTGAATAGAAAAGCAATCTTGTAGGGTCCCTCAAGAGGAATATTCCAACTTATTTAGAGATAAAAGACTTTCAGGCAGTATTCAAAACAGTGAAAATAGAGACTCAAAATGCACGAACTAATTTCAAAGAGTAGATAAAAAGGAATAAGTGTCATGAGAGATACAAACTGGAAATTATAAATGCTCATTAAAGTGATGAGGAACTTAGGCAATTTTAATGGCTCAAAATGATATAGCATTAACTTCATCCATCTACTACATAGAATTGGGACATTATTTTTTCTGTCTAAGGCTGAAAGATATATCACTAGTTTACAAATGTGAGCAGTGAAATGATCTGTCAAAGATGTCAGAGTAACTTACATTTACAATATAAGACTCCCACCACCACCTGCTTTCAGATTGTATATCCAGTATATCCCCAATTGTATCCGGTGGGTATATGGGTACAGTTCCTAAAACCAGACATTTGAACGAAGAACAGACATCCTGATGATTAAGATATGTATGTGGACATTTTCTTATATAAGTTTGATACAAAAACACATGACAAGGAATGAAACTCACTCATTTTCTCCTCCTACTAGAATTATGTAAATTATATAATGGGAGGGAATTTTGTTTTGCTCATTGCTGTAACCTGAAGGCTTAGAACAGTGCTTCACATAAAGTTATAACTCAATGACTATTTATTGAATGAATGAAGACCAGTCAATATACACAAACCAAAGTGACAACACTAGTCCCTGGAAGTCAGTAAAATGTCCATTTTAAACAAGCTACTTTGCATAGTAGAATTGTAGACTTGCACAGGTAGGAGGCCCCAAAATATATATTCACTCTTTAGAAAAAAAAAAGACATTAGTTATTCCCAATATATAAATAATACACTGAGTTTTTGGTGAAAATAAGAAGATAACAGTATTTGGTAATCAAAACAAACCATAAAAATTAAGGAACTAATTTTTCATTTTTTTCTTTTTTTTCAGTTTTAATATTTTTTATTGAAGTATAATTGATTTACAGTGTTGTGTTAATTTCTGCTGTACAGCAAAGTGATTCAGTTATACATATATATATATACAAGTTTTTTAAAAAATGTTTTTTCCATTATGGTTTATCACAGGATATTGAATACAATTCTCTGTGCTATACAGTAGGACATTTTTGTTTATCCATTATATATATAAAAGCTTACATCTGCTAACCCCAATCTCCCACTCCATCCCTCCCCCTCCCCTGTCCCCCTTGGCAACTACCAGTCTGTTCTCTATGTCCCTGATTCTGAAGAAACTGATTTTTCTAATTTTACCTAAGCCAGTAATCATCAGGGGTGATTCAGGAAGGAGCAAAGCTTTAAAACATGGTTAGGTGGCATAAGGTTTTTCCACTCAGACTAAAAGTAGGCCAAAGTAGTTAAAACCAAACAAAACCAAAAAGTATACAAGCATAAAGAACCACAGGGTTGGTTAAAATTCAGCTTGCAGGTGATCCAAAAGAGAAATGAGTATTCAACTTTGATTTCTTAAAAGGACTCTGTGTGTGTGTGTGTGTGTGTGTGTGTGTGTGTGTGTGTGTGTGTGTAAAATGGGAAAGAGAAAAGGAAAATCTTACATCCTAAATAAGTTTATCACAGGTGCAATCATCCTTGTGTGATTACTATGTTGTAATTATTCATTTGATATAAAATATAAATGTTCATATAGTAATTATTCATTATTGTATACAAACCTCCAGCCACAGTGGTATAATTTCTTCCTCGCATATACTCCCAGATGATTCTGTTTATAGTTTTATTAGAAGGCTTGTAACTATTTCTTACATTAGACTTATTTGTATATTCATTACCCTCAATTCACTGTCAGTTCTTTTAAACAGCATGTATAATGGCTTACTAACCTTTAGCATTAATATATTGACAGTTGAATCATAAAATGTGACAGACAAATCTGTATTTTTGTATTTTCACCTATAAATTAAGACTGTAAGCCTCATGAAAGTAAAGATCCTTATTCACCACTATATTTTCTATGCCTCAATGTTTAAAACAATATCTATTGAATGGTTAATTTAAAAGATTTCTAATTTTTGTATTGTTATGAAGAACAATAGACATCAGGATAAATAGCCTGTGTTATTATGATACATGTTAGTTTAAAAAACTTATACAAGAATACTTTAAAAAGTAGAATTCAAGTTAGATAAATCAGGACACCAAGAAAGTTTTTGTGGAAATGGAAATTATTATGTGCTAGCTAAAGATATCATGTTTTTGAGTTTGGAGTCTATTTTGAATAGAGAAGTGTTAACCACATCATTTTCCACCTAAGATGTGATGAAAGTAAGACTGTGATATTGGGGTTAAAAAAGGCAAATTTTACTTAGTACTCTTTTATCTCCTGTAAACAAGTCAGCTAAATTTGGGGCACTACTCAAATAGCTGCATAAAAAGAATAATAAAAAACACACAGACATACAACCTAAAACAATATTCACTATTTTCTTGATCAGAACACCAATAATCCTTTATATTGAATCACCTATTATTTTGCACTAATTGGTTATTGTGATTAATATATCTTCCCCTTGCCAAGGGAAAAGATTCCATGTGAAACAGTGAATAGGAAGGAACAGGTTCAATGGAAGAGACAGGTAGGTTGAAAAATGGATCTTCATCTCTACAAACACTAAATGTCAAAATACACTCTTCCTAGTAGTTGACAATCACATGCCAACTTGCAAATCCAAAAAATATAGAGTAGATATATGACCGTTACTTTCTGTATACCCTATTTTTTAATTATTAATTTCTTAGGTTCTGAGCCAGGCCAATCCTATAATCTGCACGTTGCTTAGCACTTGTCCCAAGTCACAATTTTATATACAATATCTAATCAGGATAAGGATGATGATGAAATATCTTAAAGGCTTCCCCCTCAAATTCTACCAGAGACAACAATGAGAATTTAGACAATGACATACCCTTTACTGGTTTTGGCCTTTCACAAAATTTTGATAGAAGTAACAACTTCTAAGATACAGGTTATATAAATTTTAAAGTCTTTTCATATGTTAAATATGACATCAACTTGCAAAAGTGAGGGAGATTAAGCCATCTTGCAATGGCTTATTAACTTAAATATTCAGTTAAAATGTGAATAATTGGGCAAATTTCATGTAGAATGACATTAACTCTGTTAAAGCATATGGGTAATGATGCTATGATGTTGTTCACATAAATTAATCACTGTCTGAAGTGGTACTAGAATTTACCCCATGCTCACCACTGTCTTGCAAAGAGTTGTCCTGTGTCATAGAGAAACTTGGCTCAAAACTATGGTCATTTAAATAAAAGTTCATGACAGTGTGGGACATGTCACTACTGTGTACTTATACACTTTAACTAGGGGTTATGGTTGGGGCCTAAGCTCATCAATCTCCATAACTGTGATACGTCAAGGTTGTCTGTAATATGTCCAATTTGCATGGACATGTCCTAAACACTTGGAAAGAGCTGTGAATGAGGAATTCAAAGCCTATATTTACATCTTGAAACAAGAAATTTAGCAAGAAAAATTATGCTTGCCCTCAGATTCATTACTGAAATTTGAACTCCCTTCGGATGGCACCCCACGAACGCAGGAAAACTCAGTGTGATATGAAAGAGCTGAAGGCTGTGTATTAAAAACCTTAGCTGGTATCATAGATACATTAATGTCACGACATGATATTCCTTGCAAGGTTCCTCGGTCAGACTTAGCAAAAATTTCCCAGCTTAAAAAACAAAACAAAACAAAACAAAAAAAACCCTGAAAAAAAGCCCCAAAGAGCTTTCAAAATTCAGCCAAAGTTGACTGACATAGCTGTAATATCTGAGAGGAAGCCTTATCACATTTGGTGAGAGGGTGATACACAGCTTATGCACAGACCACGAGAGCTGACAACACATGCGTAGAGCAGGGTTCAGGATGGGATGCAGGTGAGTAGGAGCATATGTGTAGAGAAGTGGCTTCTATCTCTCCACTATGCTCTGGTGCCTTTCAGATACAGAGCCCAACATTCTGCATCTCCAGTCCTGGCAAACTTTTCCTCTTTTTTGCTCTTCCTCTATTTTTCCTCCTTTTATATCCTTTCTCTTTCAACTTCTTCTATTAGGCCAGGAAATTTGTTGATCTCTAGTGTTCTGGTAATTCAGTAATGGTCATTAAAAATTTTCACAAGAGCCAAAAAAAAAAATCACCTGGCTTGGATTCAGATGGCATGAGTTGAATCCTGGCTCTGATACTTTGCATAGCGGCTATTTTGTGTCCCTGGGCAAGATTCTTGGCTTTGAAAGTCATGGTTTCTAAGGCTGTAAACTGGCTACAATAACACATACCTGAGAGAGTTCTTGAGAAGATTGTATTTGAACATCTTATTTGAAAATAACTAGCATTATAGGTAGTAAAATAAAAGATCTATTGATTTCATTTATATTTCTATTATTCTCCAGTATTTTTCTCAGTATTATTGGTATTTCCTGATTCTTTCTCTCTTTTACTTTTACTCCCCATAATCCTTTTATGTGCTATCGTTAGCTGTTTGTGATAGAGAGAAATGTGATGCACAAGTCACAGAAAGAGGGAGGACTAATTCTCAATAGCAAGCATTCTCAGATTTCATTAAAAACCCAAACATAGAGCCTTACTTAATTGAGAGAAATGTCCAGTTCCCATAGCAGGATATTTAACACTAGATTTTGTTACTCCTTTTCTAAGTTAGATTATAAACTCATGCTGATACCATTTATAGCAAGTTTGTAAATGTAATGTACACATCTTACCTACTACAGGAACATTAAAGCACGTGGAGAGGACTTATTCTAGGTCAAAAAGGACTTTAAAGCTACCTGAAAGAATTCTTCTCTGTAAATTGAAAAAGAAGCTATTTTCAAGCTTTTTCCATTGCATATCAAAGGGATGTTTTCTACTAATGTAGCCTTTTTCAACTTACAAAATCTCAAATTTACATGGTGTGAGGGACCACAAAAATATAATTCCAGAAAATATTTAATCCAGTATTATTACAACTTTATTAAATTAAAAAAAACACATACTCTTAAAAATTAAGGCATGTAACCAAATAGACACAATGTTGGATATAAATAGAAATTCTGCCAAGCTGTTTGAGTCGCCCTGCAGTATGTCTGGTAGAATGGGCAGAGTACTGCAAACAATAATGAAATAAATAAAACTGGAATTGTGGTCTGAACATTATGTTCTTGGCAGGAATTAAGGTGATGCTATCATAAGGGACACCTGCTTCCAGAAATTCAATTGGGAAACTCTGTTGCACTATTTCCCTGGGAACAAAAGCATACATTTTGAATGATGTGTGTTATTTTGGGAATTTGTTGGGTGGGAGGTTAGCATGGGCAGAGATTTTTGAAGTACTCAGTATACCAAATCTTTCTTTAATCTCTAAACCCTTTTTTCCTCTTTGATCCTAGTAAAGAAAGTACCCATTTTATGCTACGTTACCTCGAGTCATAGGGATACAGACAATACTAATCAATCCACTTTTACCTCTCAAAATAGATCTTAATCTATAAGGGATCCTTTTTTGCCTTAGGTGTGCTCTATGATGTGCTTGAAAACAGATTATCAGTGATTAGGCAAGGGTCACCAAAATCCTTGACAATCTTTAAAAATTAGTCATTTTGATCACTGAAAGACGGTCACTCTCCTAGGACGGTACTGGCTGTTCATTACAACTGTTTTTCCACTATATCATTACGAGAACGGTGTAATCTTATTCTGGTGTCACACATGGGATGTATCAATTGCATATCTGTAAACATCACAACCTAAAGGAAAATATGTAGCTTAATTTGTCTTCATTTCCAAGTTTGAAACAAAATTAAATACTATATAGTTAAAATGGTACCCTTTTATATATTCTGACAATAATACTAAATTCATAATCAAGGATAACTTACAACATCCACACATTAAATGCTGTTGAGGTGGTCCTTGGAATTTCAATTATTTTCATAGATTGCCCTCTTGTGGCCATATATGATGCTACGAACAATAAAACGAAAATGCTACATATATTTTGTTTCGTTCTATCTGGTAAATGCCTTGAGGTTTTATTAATATCTGAATATTCATTTTATAACATTTAATGATAAAATACCCATGATATTCTTCAATTTGAATTATAAGCAAAATATTGATTTCTGAAAATTCACTATTGGCTGCAATAAAATTATTCAAGAAATATAATACGTAAAAGAAGGTTTGATATGGTTATTTATTAGTTTTAAACCATGAACATTCATTGATCCATAAAGCTAATGGTTTAATTTCATAAAATAAAGTTTTAGTTCTATCTTTAATATAATTTTCAGGAGAAAGAAATTTTAGAATATAATAGTAATATCTAAGATTAGTATTAGAAAAGTACTACTACTGGTATTAAAAAGAATTTCTTCTTGGTTATCTAACATACTTAGTAAAGCACTTTTATTCTCAAAGACAGCTTAAAATAATACCACTATGCTATCAGGCACTTAAGCTGTTAAATACGTATTGATCCTGGGCTGGCTATTTAAGCTTTCTCGGCCTCAGTTTCCTGATTTGTAAAGAGAGAAATTTGAGCCAGATAATCTTGACTAACACCTATTTCAGATGTGACTATATCCCATTCACAAGAAGAAACTAGCAATCAACAGTTCTGTTCTTGTTCTTACTTTCTCCACCTGACTTCTAGAATGCAAGGCAAAATATCTATTGAGTTCTCATTTTTTGAAGCTGCTGCCTCCTGATCCCATTTGCAGGCTTCAGAGATAGTTCTTTTCAGAGCAAAGGGATTCAATAACACACAGTGTTTACAGTCTCCTGTTGTTCTCAGTGCTAGAATAGCAAGGTGTGGCCCAGAGCCAACAGAATGGAGGAAAAGGACCACAGGCAAAGGGAGGCTGAGCAGGCTCCCCCGGGTAAACTAAATTAGTTGACCTTTCTACCTCTTCCAGAAGGGATATATGCCAAGAAGAAAGGTAAAACAAGCTCTGTGGCTAATATCAGGATCAGAAATGGACATAAATTAGATCATATAAGCTTTGTAAATATTTATATAACATAGATCTGAGGAGATATATTTATATATAGTGATTTTATAATGTATCGATTACACCAATAAAATGTATATTCATTGAATGAGCTTTAATATATGATTTAACGATAGATTTTAAACCTATGCATCATTAAAAAAAATTTTTTTAGATGTAAAGATTTAAAAAAAAAGCTGATTAATCTCTAGTACGTTTAAAACTCCTAGAAAAGAACATAAGCAGAACACTCTTTGACGTAAATCATAACAATGTTTTTTTGGATCTGTCTCCTAAGACAAAAGAAATAAAAGTAAAAATAAACAAATGGGACCTAATTAAACTTAAAAGCTTTTGCACAGCAAAGGAAACCATGGACAATACAAAAAGACAACCTACTGAATGGGAGAAAATATTTACAAATAATATAACCCATAAGGGGTAAATATCCAAAATATATCAACAGCTCATACAATTCAATATCAAAAAAAAGATATGGATACAAACTAAGTGTCCATCAACAGGTAAATGGATAAAGAAGATGTGGTGTGTGTGTGTGTGTGTGTGTGTGTGTGTGTGTGTGTGTATGCATGTATGCATACACACACACACACAATAAAATAATCCTCTACCTCACCCAATCCAAAGGTCAATGGTATGTTAAAATGAAGGGAAAACAAATGATAATGTTGTATGAAATTATAAAATTGTTATATAAAAAGACAGAAGCAAAAGGCAAAATTCAAAATTGTTTTTCAGGGGCTTCCCTGGTGGCGCAGTGGTTGAGAGTCTGCCTGCCGATGCAGGGGACACGGGTTCATGCCCCGGTCTGGGAAAATCCTACATCCCACATGCCACAGAGCAGCTGGGCCCGTGAGCCATGGCCGCTGAGCCTGCGCATCCGGAGCTTGTGCTCTGCAACGGGAGAGGCCACAGCAGTGAGAGGCCCTCGTAACGCAAAAATAAAAAAATTTTAAAAAATTAAAAAAAAAATTGTTTTTCATTCTTTTTCAACATTTTTCTGGTGATAAGTACAGAATATCTACCTCATAAATTGTTGAATTTTAATTTGGAAGATATCATCTCAGCCAAGTTACAACATAAGTACCACAATGTCTACTATTCAGTGTTTACGCTTCCACAAACACTTTCATTCCAATACTGCATTACGACGGCTCCTAAACATTTAAGCAGTGTAGAAGTGTGTTCAGTGGCAAAGACTTCATTCCTGACAGATCTGATATCCATTTCTGGCTCTCACCTGTTCTAGTTACAATGTTCCAACAACCCTCTTCACATGTAAAACCGTAGTAATCATAGTACTTAACTCATAAGTTAGAAACATGACTTAATGACATGACATAATGCCTTAGGGATTTGGCACATTATCCGGTACAGGATAACTAACTACTCAGTACATTTTCATTATAAATATCAGCAATGTTGGGCTTCCCTGGTGGCGCAGTGGTTGACAGTCCGCCTGCCGATGCAGGGGACACGGGTTCGTGCCCCGGTCCGGGAAGATCCCACATGCCGCGGAGCGGGTGGGCCCGTGAGCCATAGCCGCTGAACCTGCGTGTCCGGAGCCTGTGCTCCGCAACGGGAGAGGCCACGACAGTGAGAGGCCCGCGTACCGCAAAAAAAAAAAATAATTAAAAAATATGTATCAGCAATGTTAAGTCAAGGATGAGTCAAATATATACTGAGTGAATAATAGTTGTGTCCATTATTAGGGACACACACTATGTTCATTTAGGCCATATGTTTCTAGTGTTGTAAACCATTAAAATGTACGAGAAGTAGGTGTTCTATAATATATTTCTTTTTCTCCTAGAAAATACCTTTAATACATGTGCCTTTACATAATATACTGCATACGCCAGTGTGGTGAGCACATTTTTCTTCAATGAAATAACACAGTCCTTATTCACATATATATGACTAGCATTCTTAGAATCATTTTTACATGTTTTTTTTAAAAATTGAAGTATAGTTGATTTACAGTGTTGAGTTAGTTTTAGGTGTACAGCACAGTGATTCAGCTATATATATATATACACATATATATACATATATATGTGTATGTATATATATATATACATATATATGTGTATATATATATATATTCTTTTTCAGATTCTTTGTAGTAACCTTAGAGGTTACTACAAAATATTGAGTATAGTTCCTTGTGCTATATAGTAGGTTCTTGTTATCTGTTTTATATATAGTAGTGTGTATATGTGAATCCCAAACTCCTCATTTATCCCTCCCCCACATGTCCCCTTTGGTAACCATAAGTTTGTTTTCTGTCTGTGGGTCTATTTCTGTTTTGTAAATAGGTTCATTTGTATCTTTTTTTTTAGATTCCACATATAAGCGATATCATATATTTGTCTACAGGTGTTTTACATGGTGCTAATGTAGACTTCTTATCAAAATACAACTCTCGAAAGTATTCATTAACAGAAAATACAGGAAATATTTACTAAACCAGACAATGGAGTCCTGTGCTGGGTACTGGGCCAGGTACAGGAGATTTGGTGAAAAGTTTCTCATTGTCCTCACCTTCCAGTTTTTGACAACCTTGTGGAAAGCAGATATGCAAACAATTCTAATACAATGTGATGCACGGTCACCTAGGTACTCAGCTAAAAGAACTAGTGCTGTAGTCATGGTTAGGTTAGGATGGGTTTTTTTTCTTCTTCTTCTTCTTCTTCTTCTTCTTCTTCATTTTTTTTTTTTTTCTTGAAGGACAGCAAGAAAATACTTGCAGAGATTTCCCAGAGGAGGTGACTTTTGAATTTGTTCTTGAAAGCTAAAAAGGAACTGGCCAATAGAGAAGAGTACGGTAGATATAGCAATACAGCATTTCAGGCAGGAGGAATTTTATGATCAAAGGAAAGAAATCTTAATAAACTAAAGGTCACACATTTATACAGATCAAAACTGTATAATTAAATAGAAAAAGATAATGAGACAATGGAAACTATTAAACAAGATAGGAGAGTGTAAAATTAGCCATAATCCCTTATTATGATGATATGTAAGGTAATTTTATTTTTGTTTTGTGGCTGTGTGTTTTTTGGGGGGTAATAGAGGGATTGTTTCTATTTTTACTGGGATCTCAGGAAAATATATGCCAAAAATGAGAGAACCAGGTACTTAAAACTCTGTTGGACTCTTTAGCAAAACTTGGAAGTAAAAAATCTATTTATAGGTACTCTCTGTGGTAAGCTGGTATTCACTTTGGAATGGCTTGGAATATAAGTAAAATGTTACCATTTGTTTTTTTCAGTAAAGCAGTTTTTGTGCCCTGCCATACCAAGTATGAATGCAAGTAGAAGTTGGAGCTTTTTTCATTTCTAGAAATGTCTGTAATCTTTTTAATAGTGGGTTTTGTTCTCATGAGCTGCTCTACATAAATTGTTGGTTTGAAGGTTGGCATCGTTTTGTAGCTTGCAATATGAATTTTATAGTTAAGGGTTTAAAATTATGTATAAGGCAAAAAGTCTCTATTCTTTCTTTGAATGTTCCTGCTGCAGCTAACTATTCCCATTTTTCATAGCCAGAATGATTTCTATAAGCTTCTTTCATGGAATGAGAAAATGTTTAAGCTTTCATTTTGTATTCTTTAGAGCAAAGGGAATATTTCTGGTCTTCAGGTGACTTGATGAAGTGGTCCAATCCAAATGTAACTTGGCTGTTCCCTAGAGCAGGGAAAGCTGTTTAATAACTTTTTGAAATTGAGTCATTTTCATGTCTTACACGTTAATTCTCCACAGTTAAAACAAGAGCCCCCAGAGGCTCTTGCACTGCCCTCTTATGGAGAAAAGTGAAGTATTTTTCCTTTAAGGAACTTGCTGTACATTATAATACAATTTTCATAAACATTACCCGTCATCATAATTAGTTTTGAGAACCACATTAGACAGTGTAATAATTTTATTCCATCCATCAAACATAATTTTGAAAACTCAAGAGATGAAGGAAAGGATATTTATCCGCCTTCCATGTTTTTTCTTCTTTCCTGATGTTCCAAGTTTCCTTCTTTTATTATTTCCTTTCTGTTTAGAGAATTTCCTTTAGACATTCTTTTAGAGTAGGTCTATGGGTGCCAAATTCTCTTACTTTGCTCTCATCTGAGAATTTCTTGATTATCCCTTGAATTTTAAAGGGTATTTTCACTGGATATAAGATTGTGTTGACAGATCTTATCTTTCAGCATTCAAAAAAAAAATACTACACCACTTTCTTCTGACATCTAAGGTTTTTGATGAAATTCCACTATCATCTGAATTGATTTTTTCCTATAGATAACATGTCATTTCTCTCTGGCTGCTTTCAAGATTTTTTCTTTGTATTTGTTTTCAGAAATTTGACTAGAATGGGAAAATGGGGAATTTTCAGCTAATATTTCTTAGAAGACGTTTCCAGCCCACCTTCTTTCTCTTTTCTTTTTTAGACTTCATTGACATGAATGATAGAGATTTGGTTTCAGTTCCATATGTGTGTGAGACTATGTTGTTTTTCAATTTATTCTTTTTTTCAGATTAGGTGATTTCTATTTCTTTTAAATCTCCAAATTCTGTGATTCTTTCCTCTGCCTTCTCCATCTGCTGTTGAGCCCAGCCATTGAGTTTTTATTTTTGTTATTGTACTTTTCAAGTCTAAAATTTCCATTTGGTTCCATTTATATCCTCTACTACTTTGATGAAACTTTGTATTTCTTTGCTGAGACTTTATTTTTTTCAAGCATGTTTATAGTTTCTCATTGAAGCATTTTAACGATGGCTGCTTTAAAATCCTTTACAGATAATTCTAACAATTGTGCCATCTTAGGATTGATGTCTGTTGATTGTCATTTCTCATTCAGTTTGAACTCTGCCTCATTCTTGCTATGCTAGTAATTTCCTATTGAAACCTGGACATTTTGGGTATTATGTTATGAATCCTGAATCTTATTTAAATTTTATGTTTTAGCAAGCCTCCATTGACTACTCCAGTGGGTGAAGTGCTTGCTGTCTCATTAATTCCAGGTAGGGGCAGAAGTCCAGGTTCTCAACCTATTCCTATTGCCATTCTTAATGGCTTGAAAAATGACAGGAAATTCATTCAACAACCTGATTTTTTAGGCTTTTCAGTGTCCTTGTCTCCGTTAGTTTGTCTCTGACACCCATGCTCATACGGCAAGGCTTGATCTTTCATCGTCAGTGACTGCCTGATTTTCTAAAGCCCAGCTATAAGAATTTAAGTATTTGACTACCATCTCCAGTGATCCACCTCACTTCTTCCTGTATTCCATTGCCGCTATGCTGTGATCAGATTTACATGTCACAGAGCCACTTACTATAGAAGTTAGAGAACAATTTGAGGGAGTGAAGCTGTGTGTAAGGAATCTAATTAGGAGGCTGTTGCAGGGGTCCAGTTGAGAGATAGCAGTGATTGGGACCAGGGTTCTAACAGTGAAAAGGGAATGTTTGGGTTTGAGATGTATTTTAAAGATTTAATTGATAGAAATTGGAGAGTGCATTGGTGGAAGTTGGTGATGAAAGAGTAGTTCAGGAAAAAGAAAGATTCAAGAATGATATTTAAGTGTTGGACTGAAGCACTTGACTTGGTGGTAGAACCATTTACTGAAATATAAAATATAGGAGGAAAAAATGATGGCAATACTGGATTTGTACTTGAGGTGTTTGTGACATGCAAGTTGTAAAGTGGATCTAGAACTCAGGAAAAACATAAGTAATCAATAATAAGTAGTAAATAGCACATGTTGAGAGAAATTTATCTTTATAGAGATAGATAATTTTTAAAGCTATACTTGGAGTCACAAGTTTGGATGATTTTATGGAGAGAGACAAGTAGAGAGCTGAGGATGGGTCTTGGAGCAATGTTTGTCTAATTGATTTCACCCACATATGATCTATCCAGGATGATAATCATTTTATAAATGTGAGGTCTCTATGCAAAGATTTCTTAGAGCTCCATATTTAATATGGTGAGATGAAAACTGCTGCAGTTCCAATTCTTTCTTTTTATTGTCTTAAATTTTCTTCCCCACTTCAATATATTTTGGAGACTCCTTCCCATATTTCTTCCCTAGTTTCCTGTGGCTTTTCTCTTCTCTCTTTTGAAGGAAGTACTTATTAGCAAGGGAATTGTCAAAGCCCTTAGTGTGTCAAATAGGAAAGCCAACAATCTTGTTCATCACTATGTGCCTCATGAGGAAACAAAATAAAACTACAAAAGCAATAACAACTACCAGATGAGTAGTGTAGGAGTAGGTTTGACTGGTATCAATTTTCCCCCACTTTTTGTCTCTTAAAACATGTTTTTCTGGATCAAATTTCCAAATACCACCTGCAACAAAAACAACATTCAGCAGATCTCTGACAAAAGAAAATAGAAACTACAATAGAACATTCACTCCTGAGTCTTGAAATATCTGCGACATATCAACATACCGCCTACAGCCTAGAAAAATAAAACACAACCACCTACATCCCTTCCCACATCTAGCACGACTCAAACACACACTTTCCCCCTAACCACACTTATAAAGAATGTCTACTCAGTTGAAAAATTTAGTTTTCCTAAAGTCAGCAATAAAATATAATACATTATGCAGTCACAACAGGTTTTACTAATGCTGGAAAATATTTCTGGATTTAAACTAAGAAAGTTAAAGTATATGTGTTTCACACAAAGGTTATAAATGTTTTCTTAATTGATAAAGAAGAACATTCTTCACATCATCTTGAGAATATATGCTCAGTAAATGTCTATTATATAGAACTGGAAGCTGTCATAATATTTCACTAAAGAGTTCATACTTGTAATAACATATAATGGAAAAGAATCTGAAAAATAATATATATATGTATAACTGAATCACTTTGCTGTACACCTGAACTAACACAACATTGTAAATCAACTAGATTTCAATTAAAAAAAGAGTTCACACTAAGATTATAATAGCTATATAGGAGTCCAAAATTGTTCATAATCTGGACAATATTCTGCCCTATGTTGAGCCATTAATAAAATGAATGTAAGGTTGTTTTTGAAAGAACCAGATGATTCCATGTTTTCCTATATCAATTGCAATTAGTTACTACCATTTGTACCTGGTACTGTTAATTTTATACTCAACTACCAGGAATAACTTTTTTTTTTTTTAATAAATACTTGAGTTTTGAGTTTAGGGGAAACTTAGATATGATAGATGATCCTTGAATGTGAACATGATTACATACAAATATATATGGTTAGATACATTTAAATTGAATGTTTATGCAATATGAAGGACTACATAACATTTGTGGAATCTTATTTATATTATGAACCTTACGTCTTCTCTTTTATTAAATTAAAATATTTCTTGAGCTATTATTATTCACCTACACTATGCTTCAGGCTGAGATCATTAAGCATGGAAAGCTGGGGATGTATGAAATGTCCTTACAGAGGAAAAGGATTCTAACAGTTGGTGACAATGCCAATGATTGGAAACATGATGAGCAAAAATTAGTGCCAGGAAAGCAAACAACAACAAAAATACCATCTTATCCTATATATTTGATCAAACTTGCCAAATTAATCATAATCTAATCTTCTAAATTCCTAAATATTTAGTTTTGGCTGCCTGTTCTTTTTCTTGTACAGATCTCTGCTCCACATTTCCTTCATTGCCAAGGTTTCAAATGTCATCTCTATATGGACATTTCTATCTGTGATTTCCGTCTAAAACCCCAGTTTTAAATTTTCAACGCCTCAGCAACTATTTCCATTGACAATACAATCACACCTTGTCCAAAACAGATTACTTTCAAATGAGTTTTCTTTCTGATATGTGTTTTGTTGTAATCAGGACACTATTCATAATACTACTAAGGAAATTATTAATTCTACAAATAATATACTAATGACATTTTTTGAGCCCTTACTCTATCAAGCATAGTTATGCACTTTATTTTCATGATTTCATTTAATCCAACCAATCACCTAATGAAGTAGCTATTATCATTTCCAGTTTTTTGCAAATGAAGAAACAAATCAGAACTTACAGAAAATAAATGACATGTCTAAGGTCAGTTTTTAGGGAAGGGAATTAGTGATAAAATTGAACAGACTTTTAATCCAAGTCAACTTTACTGTAAATCTTTAAGCACGTAAATTATGTTGCTTCTCATTTACAAAGTCTCTTAAGTCAAATGATTTAATTTGACTTTTCTCCCTTCTTCAATTGTTTCTCTGATTCCAGGTCCCATTGATTATTGTCTCACAGTGTGTATGGTGATACTGTGAAAAAAAAAAAAAAATATATATATATATATATTTGGTCATTCAGATGACCAAATTATATTACTCATATACATTTGGTCTTTGTGTGATTCCTCGCTCACAGCTCCCAACACCCATGTAATTTCCTAAGTGTGGAGAGTGATAAAGTGTTATGTTAATGAGGTGACTTTTGGATAGCTCCTAAGAAAGGGGGTTGGTTGCCAGTGGAACCAACCAAGTAATTAGAGGATCTGAATTTTCAATCCCACCCACTGACCTCCAGGGAGGGGTGAGGGGATTGGACATTGAGTTCAGTCACCAATGGCCAAGCAGTTAACCAATCATGACTATGTAATAAAGCCTCCATGAAAACCCAAAAGGACACAGTTTGGAGAGCTCCCCAGTTGGTGAACAAGTGGAGATTCAGGGAAAGTGGTGTACCTGGAGAGGGCATGGAAACTCTGCACCATTTCTTCACGCTTTGCCCTATGCATCTATTCCATGTGGTTGTTCCTGAGTTATAGCTTTTTATAATAAATAGTAATCTAGCGAGTAAAGAGGTTTGCTGAGCCACTCTATCAAATTAATTAAACTCAAAGAGGGAGCTGTTGGAACCTCCAATCTATAGCCTATTGGTCAGAAGCACAGGTTATTTAGCCAGAGCTTACAACTGACTGGTGTCTGAAAATGTATAAGAGTGTGTGTGTGTGTGTGTGTGTGTGTGTGTGTGTGTGTGTGTGTGTGTATCTGGTGTGGGGGGGTGGGGGCTTATGTGACTGAGCCCTCAACCTGTGGAATCTGATGCTATCTCTGGATAGATAGTGTCAGAACTGAATTAAATTATCAGACATTCCCCCCACACACACATGCACATTGGAATGTGGTCCAGGAACCCAAAAAGAGTACCTTTTCCAATTCCATGGCTACAAGTCTGGTTGTGGTAGATTACAAAAGTGACCACAATTTTTTTGCAGATCCACCCACTAACAAGTGGAGTTACAGTTACCTCCTCCTTGAATCTGGACTGGCACGCAATATACTAAGGACCACAGAATGCTCCAGAAATGAGGTTGTATGAGTTCTGAATCAAAGTCTCAAGAGACTTCTCATGCGCTGCTCTCTATCTTGAAACATTTGCCACTGCTGTCTATTGAACACACCTGGCTCATGTAAACACTAAAAGAAAAACACCAAAGACCTCTCAACTACGAAAATACCTTTACAGACTCCTGTCCTAAAGCTACCATGCATTACCCTGTATAATGATGTCTGAAATCATGCAAAATCCAATAAATCTGTGACTAGTAGTTCTTCAGAGTCATACTTTAATTAGATGTAATAAATTATGAATGAAAACAGCTACAAGTAAAATTATTTATTTGAATTACAATTGGTTATAAGAATAGAGAGAGAAATATTGCTATAGTCCAATAATCCTGGTGGGTTTGATTGTCTGAGTTGAGGCTTTTGGAGAAAAGATAAGGGCATGTAGACTGGACGATATGATGGTGAGATGGTTTCTTATCAGAATGAATAACTGGATTGTGAGTCACCTGAATGTTGGTCACCATTAGCAAGACTCAAGTTTTTGTAACTGAACCTTTATAGTTTGCTGTTGCTGTATATGAAGACACAAAGGCACATTTACAGATTATATTTATCACTCAAAGTTACAGAAATAAGGAGCAAAGAACAGAATCAGGATATATAAAGATTCTAACAAACTGAAAGAATGAAAGTCAGATGCTTAGTTTCATTAGAAATAATTGCCCAACTCAAACATGTTAGAACAGGGTGGGGAAAACCTGGCTTAAGAAAATCCCATGTTTGAAAAATAAACCATTAAAAGAACAAAAACCAGAATGGATTTTATTCTTCCACAGTTTCAGCATAGAAGAGTGATATGACTTGTTATCAAAAAGTAGTAAGGTGATTTGGAATCCCAAAGCATAAGTACAATGTTTGATTTTGTAAGATGATGAAACCTGTGTTCTTTTTATATTTGGGAGGAGGAAATACTTTCCAGCTCTGGGCTCCCTATTGCAAGAGGAATATTACCAAACTTTAGTCCAACCTTTGAAAGTAAGTTGAGATGAAATAATGTCAAACGTGGAAGCTCTAAAAGAACCAGTATCAATCTAATCCATAATATATGTTAAGTTTTTTACAATTTAAATTCCATTAAATACTAGATGAATTAATTATCTATTGTTAGAAAAACAGGGATAATGTGCCACAGAAAGATTCTAGAAAAATGAGTACTATTTTTAAGTAGACAATAGTATATTATATGGTATGTATTTTTAAAATTATGATAACAAAATTCGCTTTTGTTAAGTAATCTATTTCCTGGTACAGATCAATGAAGGATTCCCCAGTACTGGTCAATGAACTATTACTATATTCTAATGTCTGACAATTGATCAAAACCAGTCAGGCAAACAGGAATGATGTTTTCGTGACCACGTCTAGCCCTCTACTGGTTATACATAAGTTTGTGGACACACTAAATTCACTCCCTCAATTCTGGTTTCCCTACTTTTAATGAAAGGCTTTTTGGGGGTCAGGTCATCTTAATAGTTCCTTATAATGCTATTTATTATGTTATGCTAAAAACTAGTTCTAAAATAATGTTCCTATAAAAGGAATCATTAGTAGTTATAATTTTACAGAAGATTTTTATTGATTCATTAAATATGAAAAAAATTGATGTATGATTGCATAATAAAATTTTTCTAATTCCATCTTTCCATCTTTTAATTTTCCTTAGGAAAAAGCATGAGGTTTTATTTCTATGCTAATAATTTAGTATAGTATAAATTATAAGCACTATTTTTTAAATGACTTATTATTCCTGTCTTCCATTACATATAAGCATATATTCCCACAAGGTGGTGCTCTTTATTTAAAAATTCCAACAGAAAGTAGTTTTGTTCTATATTTGTATACTGCGCAAAGATATAGTACAGGCTTCAGCATATTGTAAATGATCAAATGAGCAGTGAAAATGCATTTGTTACTTAAAATTTATTTTTACTGATCATTTTATTTCACATTGGATTAAAGTCAGATTTTTATTTGAAAAATGTTAAATGTACAAATAAGTTGTGGTGGTAGCAATTCAGTTACTGAGAATTTAGATGTTTTAAAAATTAAGAGTTAGGACATGAATGGGAAAATGCATTTTATACATAAGCAAAAACATGGAGGGAAAGATAATAAGAATATAAGTTTGTCTGGAACAGAAGTTCTTCTCTGGATATAGAGGGAAGCTACAATATAGCATGGAAACAGTGTCTAGAAAATCTTAAATATCAAGCCAAGTACAAAGAAGTCATACATTAAGCACATTTTATTAACTAGAATTCAGCTATTGGGGAAGGGGGGGGGGAGAAAAAATAGAAAAAGAGAAAAAGAAGGAAAGATATAAAGCAGAGAATGAATAATGACTGTGTTTTTTTTTTATTCACCATTTCTTTCAAGAATCTCATTTCTTGAGTATGAGGTAGGAAGTTTGAATTTGCTATTTCTTCAGTGCCCTTAGTTCCCTCAAGTCTCTCAGAGTATTACTTCTCACCTTCTAAGGTCCATGATAATGTTCAAAATTTTATATTATTTGTTCACATCACTCATCAGTACTAGGTAAAGAGCTTACCTAGTAACCAACCAAAGGAAGAATAATAAATTCTAATACTGGATAAAAAAAAATTGGGTGAGAGACTTCCCTGGCAGTCCAGTGGTTAAGACTCCGAGATTCCACTGCAGGGGGCACGGGTTCGATCCCTGGTCGGGGAACTAAGATCCCGCATGCCGCACTAAGATCCCACATACCGCACAGCGTGGACAAAATAAAATAAAATAAAATAATATTTAAATTTAAAAATAAAAAAATAAAAAAAATCAGGTGAGGAGTTCTACTTCCACTTAGGATAACAGAAAGTGTTAAGAGAACATTGCTCCTATGCTAACAATGAGAAAAAAAAAAGGTGATCTAAAAACATAATTTTTCCTTTAAAAATCAGAGAGCTGAGGATGCAAGGCAACCAGATAAATCAAATACTCAAGGTTGGCAAGACCCTCTGAGGAAACACAGGATGCTCAAACTGTTGAGACAAGTAAAAGCAGTCATAGAAGTAGGTGAGAAGAAATAAACTCACATTTTAACAAATTCTTAAAAGCCTAGTGTGGGCTATCATGAGAGATCAGAATTCCTGCACCAGCTCCACCATCAGTTTTTTATAAGATGGGCTCAACTGCTGTTTGGGGATAGGCATAAAAACAGAAAAAGGTGTCTGCCACTGAGGAAAGGGCGAGAACCCTTTTAGCATCTAACATCTTTCTTGTCCTGCTTTGATAAGAAGAGTCATCTGTCTGCAAAAGAAAGGAAGGGAAATCCTGCCCTAAGTCCCAGGCAGAAGTTGGCTGCCACTAGGGAGGGCACAGAGAATCCTCTCACTCCTTGTTCCCAGGACAAGGTCAGCTGCCACTGGGAGTGGAATAGAAATCCACCTCCTCTAACCATCATGGCCAGTAGGAAAAAAAACATCTGCCATTGGGAGAGGAGGAAGAAACCGACCTAATTCTAGGACTTTGCAATGATATAAAAAAGAGGTCCATTGCCATGGGGGAAGGGCAGGAGACTAGCTTGTGGAAACACTTACTGATTTGAGACAGAGGTCAGCTGCCTTGGAGGGAGGGTAGAAAACTCTAGACCACTAGGGAAGGTCCAGGGAAGTAGAGAAAGACCCTGTCCTGAGGCTTGATGCACAGAACCAGCTTAACACTAAGGCTGGAGGAGTCGAACTATGAACTCCCAGTCTCCCTTTTCCTGGCTCTTCACAATGTATAACAAGCTACAGTAGTCTATTGCTAGGGAGGGCCCAAGAATGCAAAGAGAAATTTCCCCCCCCACCTATTTCGTAGCACAGGCATGCAGAGTCTTCTGAAAGTTGAGGGTGTTACAGGAATACTTAGACAAATCTCCCAGCATGTACATGATACAATGTCAATGTATCAATGTTGTATGTACATGACTAAAACATAAAAATGCTATTTTTTCTCTCTTTTTTCATTATTTTCTCCCTCTTCCCTCTACTTGACTCTTCCTATCAAGGCCAGCTTCCAAGGTGATGATTCAAAATTGTGTTACTTTAATGGTGTTATGTCTGAAGGCTACAAGAGGCTCAGAATCTTAATTATAGTTACTAAAGGATTATGATAAATCCTCACAAAACAATGAAATGCGGGTTTAGTTTTACAGATGAGAAAATTGATGCTCTGTGAGAATAAGTAGCTGGTCTAAAATCAAAGCACTTATTAAAGTGATAAAATTGGGATTAAACCCTAGGGTCATTTCTTAAGACTTTATTTCTATCTCATATAATCACAGTATTTAATAAATATTCTCTCTTTTGTTCTTTCCCTCAATGAAACTAAAATCTAATATTGCCTTTTAAAGACAGCATCCCCTTGTGATTAATTCCAAAGAGGGGTTTCCACAGTTGCAGCTTTGACCAGCCAAAAGAAAACCAGTGATCTTAGTTCCACTTCTGCCACTAACAAGATATGACCACCACCGGAAGGTTATTTGTCTTTCTGAATCTTGATTCCCTTATTTGTAAAGGTATACAGCCATACAGTTTGTAAGGTCAATTCCAGTTATACAGTATATAAGTGTAAAAATGGACTGACTGTAAAAGACCAGTTCTACCATATTGATGAACCAAACTTTGGATGGGCTATATGTTTGCATCCACCTTTCTTTTCAGTTGGATTTTACATATAAACATTTTAAAGTTTACTATTTGAACTGGCTGTGAAGTTAAGGACAAAATGCTATTGAAGTTTATTACTCGTAGAAGCTATCAAAAGCAATGTGAATTAGATTTGTGGATTTACAAAAATGTCATTGGCAATTTGCTTCAGTAATTCCTTATCCTGTCTTAAATAGTAAAAAAGTAGCATAAAGACTAAAAACACAGAAATTCCAGAGACTTACTCTGAATGTATTGCTGAGAAAAATTCCTACTTACCTGTTTCTTTCTATAACATAGCATTCATTAACATTCATATATTTTCCAGCAGGAAGCTTCTTATTTAATGTCCTATATTGCATATTTTCCTCTAATTAGCTTCAGTGTTGGCTTGGACTTCTCTCTTTCTACACTCTCTCCCTAGATGACCTTAACTATTCCCATGCCTTTAAATATTATTTACATACTGGAGTCCCTGAAATTTAAATCTCAATCCATGTAAAGAACTCACATATGTCAAGCTAAATAACATCCTCCTGATATACACCCAGGAGTGGGACTGCAGGGTCATATGGTAGCTCTATTTTTAGTTTTCTAAGGAACCTCCATACTGTTCTCCATAGTGGCTGTACCGATTTACATTCCCACCAACAGTGCAGTGTAGGAAGGTTCCCTTCTCTCCACACCCTCTCCAGCATTTATTGTTTGTGGATTTTTTGATGATAGCCATTTCGACTGGTGTGAGGTGATATCTCATTACAGTTTTGATTTGCATTTCTCTAATAATTAGCAATGTTGAACATCTTTTCATGTGCCTCTTGGCCATCTACATATCTTGTTTGGAGAAACGTCTGTTTAGGTCTCTTCTGCCCATTTTTTTTGGGAGGGTTGGTTATTATTTTGATATTTACCTGTATGAGCTGTTTGTATATTTTGGAGATTAATCCCTTGTCAGTCACATTGTTTGCAAATATTTTCTCCCATTCTGTGGGTTGTCTTTCCATTTTGTTTATGGCACTCCTGGGCATATATCTGGAGAAAAACATGGTCCGAAAGAATACATGCACCCCAATGTTCATTGCAGCACTGTTTGCAATAGCCAAGACATGGAAGTCACCTAAGTGTCCATCGACAGAGGAATGGATAAAGAAGATGTGGTACATATATACAATGGAATATTATTCAGCCACTAAAAAGAATGAAATAATGCCATTTGCAGCAACATGGATGGACCTAGAGATTGTCATACTGAATGAAGTAAGTCAGACAGAGAAAGAGAAGTATCGTATGATATCCCTTATATGCGGAATCTAAAAAGAAATGATGCAAATAAACTTATTTACAAAACAGAAACAGACTCACAGACTTAGAGAATGAACTTATGGTTACTGGGTGGGGGGGAAGGGAAAATTAGGCAGTTTGGGATCGACATGTACTCACTGCTATATTTAAAATGGATAACCAACAAGGACCTACTGTACAGCACAGGAACCTCTGCTCAATGTTACGTGGCAGTCTGGATGGGAGGGGAGTTTGGGGGAGAGTGGATACATGTATATGTATGGCTGAGTCACTTTGCTGTGCACCTGAAACTACCACAACATCGTTAATCAGCTATACTCCAATATAAAATAAAAAGTTTAAAAATATCCTCCTTTCTCACTCCTCCCCAGTTTTTATCTTCCTTGTGTTCTCTGTTTTGGTAAATTTCATGAACATCTACCCAGTAGCTCAGCTCAAAACTTAGGAAGGCATTTAACATTTTTCCTCATCATGCACTTTCAATCCATCAGCAAGTCATCAGTTCTAACTTCAAAATAGATCTCAGCCTGCTTTACTTCTCTGTTGCCATGACTCTACACCAAACTCCCGCCATCTCTTACCTGGACTTCTACAGTAGCCGACCCGCTTACCAGGTTCTCCTTGCTTCAATTCTTGTCCTATTCTACTCAGTTCTTAAGAGCATCCAGCATATTATTTTAACACATAAATCCTATGTAATTTTCTCACATAAACTCTCCTATGACTTCCTATAGCACTTGAAATAAAATCCACACTTCTGTAAGACACGACATGATCTGGCTATTTTCTCTTACTCCAATCAAATGTAATACTCCAAGAAAATGCACTTTGTCCTTAGCTTACTAAACTTTAGTCACTCTTAATTCCTGTCTTAGTTTCCTAAGGGTGCTATAATACATTACCAGAGGGGCCACAGCGGTGAGAGGCCCACGTACCGCAAAAAAAAAAAAAAAGATAAAAAAATACATTACCAAAAACTTGGTAGCTTAAAACAGAACTGGATAGTTCTGGGTGCCAGAAGTCTGAAATCAAGTAGTTGGGCAGGTTCGGTTCTTTCTGGAAACTCTGAGGGAGGATCTATTCCATGACTCTCTCCCAGTTTCTGGTGATTGTTAGCAACCCTTGTCATTCTTTGATACATAGGTGCATGATTCCAATCCCTGTCTCCATTTTTACATGACATTCTCCTTTACATGTCTCTCTGTGTGCTCTCCTCTTATAAGAACACTAGTCATTGGATTTAGAGCCCACCTTAAATCCAGTATGATTTCATCTCAAGATCCTAAACTAATTACACGTATAAAGACTATATTTCCAAATAAGGTCACATTCCAAGGTTCTGGGTAAACATGAATTTGGGGGGAACACTATTTAACCCACTACTCTCCTTATGTTATTACATTCTCCCAGATCATTCATCATCTACTCGTCAGGTAATTCATCTTTTTGAAGTCACTTCCTCAGAGAGAACTTCTTTGACCTTGTCTTCCATTCTTAATTATAGCCCCCTGTTGTTTCCTTCACAACACCAGCCAAACATGTATAATTTCAGTGGAGTATTTAAGTTTACATATATGTGTATGTATACATATATACATACTAAATATAAATGTATAAATGTAAGAAAAAACATTATATAGTAACGTGTTTATGTGTATGTGTGTACACGCACATGCTCTGTATGATCAGTTAAGAACATAGGATATTTCTCTTTTTTTTGGAGTATTTCTTAATTTAACTTTGTCATCATGCATACTCAAAGGAAGCTAGCAAGAAACAGCTGGAGTATTTAAGAAATGGAGAAGAGTAACAAAATTACTTGAGGAGTAAAGAGTACAAGTGAGGAAGAAAATAAAATGAACAAAAACACCTGTAAATCTAAACGGGTGTTAATGATAAAATATGAGAAAATAATGGAAAGGAAAAGGGAAGACATAAGGCAATAACACTTTGTATTATATGAGCTGTTGAGAAAAAACATCTAAAGTTCAAGAAAACTAAATATAAAACTTGTAGTCTGTTAATCTGAGAGTAAGGATTATAGAGTTCTCTGATAGATCTGCAAAAGGAAATTTTTTTTGTTGCTTCCATAAAAACTAGCTTGCCGAAGGCAATAACATCTTAAGAAAAGGAAAGAAAGTTGCCTTCTCAGTCATTCATATTAAATCTAACCTTGATAGAAAATAATAAAAGAGTTAGATGAGTGGCTATGGATACTCTGCTTGATATGATAGTTAAATAAAAGCTTTATATACTTCAGCAAAATCTGCATTTTTAGAGTTACACTTTGGCAATACATTTCAATTCTTGACACATCTTCAACATTAATATAAATGAAACTTCGTTTTGAGTATCTACAGCAACCTTTCTTACTACAATATCTTGAAAATGGAATTGCTTTATGTCCAAATAAATATCTAAAATTGTTTGAATAGCACTGAAAATGTGAACGTAAGTTAATTCCTTGACGACTTTAGAACTACATTTCTTAAGGACTAGGACACAGCATTCTTCCTGTGTTGTTTATGGCATCCAACATCATTTAGTTTAGATAAGCAAATCAAGACTGACTGCCATGTAATCCAATGTAAAGAGTTGATTAGTGCTTTGAAAGAAATAGATCCATAAGTAAAAATTTTAAAGGGGGGAACGAAGGAGGGAAGGAAGGAAGGGAGTCTTACCATATGATCCAAGATATCAACTGTACTCTTTAGCTTAATACTAGTTACATCCTCTAAAAACAATACCAGGTAAAGACTATTTTATACTGGAAACTTTTTTAGGCTGCGATATATTAAGTCCCAATGTTAACAACCATAAAATAAACATAATTCCAGACATTTACCAGTAGTTTAAAAGAATATTAATATAAACCGCTACCTAATTATCATTTACTATGTATGCATTTTGGTGGTTGGTTTGTAGAATTAAAGTTCTGCACAGAGTAGTGAAACAAAAATAATATAACTTTTTAAATCTTCATTCTGGTGCTGGTTATCTTTCTATACAATGAGTGTAACTATTACAGGTTACAAAATTTTCATGCTCCAAATTATCTGGGAAGTATATCACACAATTTATTTCTATCTTCTATAATCTGGAAAGTATATCACATAATTTATTTCTATAATCTATCTTCTTTACACTTTAAAAAAAATCAAACTAGGGTGAAAGTCACATTTCCTCAAAGATTTTTTATTTCATTAATTTCGTACGGTTGGCCAAGAAGTAAGTTTGTGTGATCTAGCCATTAAAAGGGAGTAATTATATTAAATGAATTTTGAAAGTTAGACATCTCCAGCTGTTAGATATAGAAAGATCTGGAAGATCTACTGTTTGGTTAAATAAAAAGGAAGGAAATAAACATAGAAGGGTGGGAGAAAAATATTTATTATTAAATAGAAATAAACCCAGCTATACATTATGGTAAGTGTAGAGTACTTTGTGTGTACTTTTGATGTGTAAGTACTTTGATAAGTAGAGTAATCTTCTCTGTATAGTGAATGTGCATGGAGAGCTGTCAGTATTTTAAAGGAAGACATTCTCATGAGTGTATATAAACAGGGAAAACAGCTGAGTTCCTGGCAAATATTAGTTGCTCAATAAACATTTGAATAAAATAATGACATTCAATAATTAATAAGAAAGTTCATTCTATTTCTAGAATGTTGAAATTTTACCATGATAAATAATCATTATATCATTAATATGTAATGATATTAAGTCATTACATGGTCATTATATGATATAAAAATATCATTATAAACAAATGCTGAATTTTTATCTACATTTAGTTTGCATCTGTGTAGATGATCATAAGAATTCTTTTCTCTATTAATTAACACAGAGAATTACATTCACTGAATTGTGAAAGTTAAAATAACTTTGCATTTCTGGAACCCAACTAGGTCCTGATGTCATATACTCATGTATTGCTTCATTTAATTAACTAACATTTTGGTAATACTTCAGGTCTTGCTTTAAGACTTTTTGGCCTCATGTAGCAGACAGAGCTAAGAGTGGCCCTCATGTTCATCCATTCTATAAACCCCTCCCTTTGAGCATGGGCAGGGGGTTTATAGAAGGAATGAATATGGGGCGTACCTTTGAGCATCACAGGGCTTGTGATTTGCTTCTAACTAAAGAGAATATGAATGACAAAGGTAATGGAGATCATAACCATCATTACACACATGTGTGTATATGTGCATATACACACAAGCACTCACACACATACATGTATATATAGACATATATACAAATAATCACGTGATCTCAGGAGACCCGGAGCTCCAGATCAGAATGCCGCCTAGCCCACACCTTGATTGCAACCAGTTAAAACTCTGAGCAGAGGACCTACCTAAGCTATCCTCAGACTTCTGACCCACAGAAACTGAGATAATAAGTGTGTTGCTTTAAGCATCTTAGGTTGTGGTAATTTGTTACACAGCAATAGAAAAATAATACATCTCATAAAATGACTTGGGAAGTGCTTCTTCATTTTAATTGTCTTTTAGAAATTTTAATAGTATAATTCCTCCCTTAAACGATAACAGAATTCACAGGTGAAGCCATCTGGCCCTGGATTTTTCTTTGTGAAAAGATTTTTTAATTGATGATTCCATTTCTTTCATGTGAAGTATTATTGGCACTTTTTAATTTCTTGGGTTAACATGGTTTAAGACGTGTTTTCCTAGGAATTTTCTCATTTCATCTACAGTTTCAAATTCATCAGCATAAATTGTGCTCAAAATAGCCTCATTATTTTGAACTTTACCAACCCACCAAAGAATTATCAGTTAATTTTAAAAAAAACCCAACGTTTAGCTTTGTTTATACTCTATTTAAATATATATATTTTTATTTTATATTCCATTTTATTTATTTATTTTATTTTTTTAACATCTTTATTGGGGTATAATTGCTTTACAATGGTGTGTTTATTTAAATATTTTTACCTTATTAATTTTTGCTGCTAGCTTCATTTTTGCCTTCTTTCTATATACCCTAGGTTTTATTTGCTCTTTTATTTACTAGCTTCTTGAGATAATGCTTAGATCATTGATTTTTGGCCTTTATTTTTTCTAACATATAATAATGATATAAATTTCTAAGTGGGGCTTTACCTCCTAATACGTTTCAATATGTAGTACTCTAATATCACTAAATTCAACATTTTTTTCCTATTTTTAGTTTGAATTCTCTGACCAACGAGTTAATTAGAAGCACAGAGCATACTTTCCAAAAACTTAAGTACTTTCTATTTATCATTTTTTAATTTCATTTTTTGTATCAATTTCTAGCTGAATTCTGCTATTGTAAGAGAACATATTCTGTATGATTTCAATTCTTTGAAATTTGTTGAGTTTTCCTGTATGATCCACATTTGGTCAATTTTGGGAAATAAAATGCAAGATTCTCTATATATCACTGAAGACAATCTTGTTTATCATATTGCTCATATTATCATTATCTTTACAGATTTTATTTTCTTGTTCAGTCAGGTACTGAAAGAAGTGTTATAATATTCCACCATGACAAAGGGCATTTTAATTCTCTTTTTATTTCTGCTAACTTTTGTTCTCTATATTTTGAGTGTTTGTTATTAGGTACATAAGCATATAAAATTTCTACTTTCCTGGTATACCTTTTTTTTTTTTTTTTTTTTTTTTTTTGCGGTACGCGGGCCTCTCCCGTTGTGGAGCACAGCCTCCGGACGCACAGGGTCAGCGGCCATGGCTCACGGGCCCAGCCGCTCCGTGGCATGAACCCGTGTCCCCTGCATCGGCAGGCAAACTCTCAACCACTGCACCACCAGGGAAGCCCCCTGGTATACCATTTTTTATATTTAAGTATCTCTCTTTTTTATATTTACTATTTTTTATGAAAGACTGCACTTTCTGATCTTAATATAGCTGCATCTGCTTTATTTTGTTACCTAGTATTATATGGTATATCTTTTCTGTCATTTTAGTTTCAACCTTTATTACCATATTTTAGATTTCTTTTATAAACTACACGTAGTTTAAAAAAATTCATTCAGGGCTTCCCTGGTGGCACAGTGGTTGAGAGTCCGCCTGCCGATGCAGGGGACACGGGTTTGTGCCCCGGTCCGGGAAGATCCCACACGCCGCGGAGCGGCTGGGCCCGTGAGCCATGGCCGCTGAGCCTCCGCGTCCAGAGCCTGTGCTCTGCAACGGGAGAGGCCACAACAGTGAGAGGCCCGCGTACCGCAAAAAAAAAAAAAAAAAAAATGCATTCAGACAGTCTTTATTTCACATTGACTATTTTTTCCACTTATATTTAATGCAATTACTTCCACTTATATTTAATACAATTACTTATATACACTTATTTAAAAGTTAAAATAATGATGTTGGTTGTAATATCAAATTTTAGTGAATTTCCTGGCCTTTTAGAGAATGGTAATGTAAATTAAATGAAACCCAGTGTTTCTGGATATGAATACCAAGATTTTTAATTTTTTTTTTTCAAAAAGCTTGTCCATAGAAGAAAAATAGTCACTCATGTGGATTACTCATTTTAATCTATGATGAAGAAAAGGAAAAATAGAAAAAATAACTAGCATTACCACAAAACTTTCCACCATACTCCAATAAAAATATAAATTGTTCCTATGAGTAAAATATAAGATATCTGGAGAATTTGCTATATAGCCAAAAGATGATTTTGCAACTTTCCAGGGACTTTGATGAACATTTTTAGCCAAATATTAAATTTTTAATATTATAACTCTTCTACTTTTCCTATAACATTTATTATAATTTTATAAGTATATTTCCTATAACACTTATAATTTTATAAGTATATATATAAGTAGAGGCTATTAAATTATTTTTCAAAAGATATTTGAATTCAAATATCTTTTGAATAATATCTTTTGAAAACTAATTTAATAGCCTATACTTATAAATAAGTATATTCAAATATCTTTTGAAAAATAATGTAATAGCCTATCATAAGGCATATTCCTATTATGTGGTGTTCTTGAAACAACACAGATTTCAACTGAAAATAATAATTTTGCAAAATAATAACTTTGTTATGAATATATAATCAGATTCCTTTTTAAAGTGCCTGTAGTGGTTATAATTAATGTTAAGTGAAAAAAGAGAATATGCATGTAATTTCAGCATTCACATTTTGCTGATTCATGTTTCCCTGAGTGTGCATTTGAAAAAGACAATGTAGTTACTGCAAGGTAGTTAGAATAAGTTGTTTTCCTTCCAGGTAAGTTCCTTCACATGGCAACACAAGTTCCTAGGCAGGGCTAGAAGGACAAGTAAGCCTCAATGCTGCCTCCTCTGGAAGCCTAATGAGGAAATAGGGGAGCCACAGAAGTGTGCAGTTTCTCCAGCCAACATTTGATGAATACCAGTGGTAGAATGGGGCAAATCATCAGAAAACTAGCTCCTTTCTCATTTTGCCAAACGAGGTAGCGCATCACCTCACTGGGATCCCTGGAAAAGCAATAGCAGCAGCCCTAAATCTGTGCAAATTCTACTGCCTCAGGCTATGCAGGAGTGGCTCATCAGACCCTCCTTCTTAGAGGGCCAGCTGGGTGCAATCATGACTCTTTTCTGGAATGGCCAAATAAGAATTGGCCCATAGTCTAATCTCATTGAGGCTGAACAGGTGTTTAGCCATTAAGCTGCAGAGGCCCCTGGAGGGTGTCTGGGCCTTCCTAGAAAAAAATAACTCACATATACTTTTAAAAAAGTACCCCAAGACCAGGTTTAATTTTATACTCTAAACTTCAGCAATTAAATTTAAACTGATGTACTATAAATAAGTTGCAATAGCCAGTTTTATGAGTTGCTAAAGTCTATAGAGTTGAACTACTTTTGGATACGAAAGATCCTTAATTCCTTCCATCCAAAATAAAGATTTTAGCTTAATGCAAATTAGATCTTCAACATCTGGTTCAACATTCACCTCTCAAAACAAGTCTTCCAAAAAATCCCCCCTAAACACACTTACTGTGATTATTTCCATATAACACAAAAGTATTTATCTATGTACCATTGTTTTACACTTATCAATCATGTTTTTAAAAGAAACAATTGGTAACCAGTTAGAGTGCAAAAATCTATAGCACTGAATTGATATCTTTCATTTTTTCTAAAGTCCCAGAATAGTACTGCATACACAGTAGCATTACAAATATGTTTCCTAAATAAACTTTTATTCTTACTTCATATTTTTCACATTTTAATGAGCAATTACATGTATAAAGCTGTATTCATCCATCTGTCTTTCAAATAAACATCCAAAATTATAAGCATCTTTGAATAAGATGAATAAGATGAATATCAAGAATAAAAATAGTCCCACTTTATTATGTTGGATAAGAGAAGTCTAATTAGAAACCAGCCTCTTGTTTAGTCAAGAAACTAAAAAAAATCCCATTTTTTGTAGGAGAAAATACATATTAAAATTAAAAAAAAGAAATATATATAAATATGTATGTTTATATATATTATATATATACTTAAATGTGCTTATATATGCTATATATAAATACACACATATGTACAAATAAATTTATGTACAATAAAAATAAAGAGAAATAGAAAAGATAGGAAAAGAATAAAATACAAGTATTTACAATGTCTGTAATTGAAATAATATTACTATTTTGGACAGAACTGCAATAGGGATTTTGAGGAACAAAGATAGGTAAATTAAAATGATTCATATTAAACTTTATATGATCAGAAAACTGAGTATATATTAATATATAGTTTATTGTTTTATTATTATTAACAAAAATAATATATCTTTGCAATAATGCAAGTTCCTAATTTATTTTACTTATTATGTCCTTTTTCATTAATATATTGCTTTTCCCTCAAAAAAATTTCAAGTACCTTTATTCTTATAGATTGATGAGAAATTAATAGTAAGTAACAACTAAGACCCTTATTTCTAACAAGAAGTTGTTTTAAGCTTCCCAAATAACTTCTCCTATTCTGGAAAAAATCATTTCTAAAATATTTCTTAACACATTAATCACCAGTGAAACAATATGCTGAGAGATCTCAAAAGTGCTTCCTCATTCAGTGTTATTCTAACCCAACTTTTAGATGTTAGTCTGTAATTCATATCTCTTTGCTCACTTTCATATTAAACATAATATAAATGTTTGAATATAGGAAACCATGTTCAAATGTGCCCTCTAAATAAGTAGCTTGTGTTGAAATACAGATGCTTAAATAGGTCTAATCAGTAATGCATTAATGAATAGGAAATTACCTAACACAGAAATCTTTTGGTATCATATATACAAAGCATTACATTTCTCTCACGACAAAATTCCTGCATACGAACTATCTTTCATTATTTTGGCTACATATTCATGACTTCAATATTTTAAGTACCTATTCTGACTAGCTGACTAGTTAAAAATATTGATAAGTTAAATAATTAAAATGAAGTTATTGATTCGTTTCTTCCCTATCCCCTATCCACACCGGCACATAGGAAGCAAACATTTGATTCAGTTGTTATGTGTATATCTTCAAACTCTAAGGGATACACATTAATTTCCTTCTCCCCTTGCCTTACATATATTCCATGGAATTGCCCGCTGAGATAGCTGTTGAATACAATCTAAACACAGAGATAACACTGCCTTCTTCTATGAGTCATTCCTTTGGGTCCACTCCCATTTGGCTTAGGAGAAGGACACCCTTCTCTTCTTCATAAGAGTAAAAACCCTGCATTACTTCTTACCGGCTGAAATTCTGCGAATGAGTCCTTTCTGGTTTTCACTTAGAGAGGCTAAAGGTGGTGATTCACAGTGGCAGGACTGATACTACTGTAATTATTAACTAGTAAGTCTGTGGGTATGTTTAGCACTTCTTCATGAAATGCGGAGATGCTTATCACCAATGGTACTATGCTTTGAGGCTCTAAGTAAAATTTTGAATCCACAATGGAAGTTCCACTTCACATCTTTTACTTTCTTATTTATTGAAATTTTCAATACTTGGTTTCCATTTGTTCCATCTGAAGACCTATTAAATTCCTCTTCTTCATTCATTTGTTTGTTGGAGTGTAGTTATAAACCAGGCAGAAATTTCTGCTTTCAAAGGGATTATATTTAATGATATTAAACAAGATAAATAAATAAGATATTCAGTATCCAAATATATCCTTATGATTTTTGCACTGCTGTTATTTTTCCCAGTGGCCAATATTTGTAGTTATCCTTGAGTCCTATTTCTTTTCCCACCGGAAGATTCTATTAATACTGCCTTTGTAAGGTTTTTATTCTCTGCTATTTTAATTCTTGCTACCACTACCATAATCTGAAGTACACTCGTGTAATCTCATTCCAGAATTATTATAACAGCCTCAATCCCTTTCTCCATAAGGTATTCTGCTAGAGTTCTTATCAATATATTAAGTACACAAATATGATCATATAAATCATGTGTTTGACAGTATTTGTTCTTACTCATTCAGCAAATATACACTGAGGAACTCACATAACAGTATTATTCTAGACCTTTGGAATATAATAGTGAACAAAAGAGACAATGCCTCTGACTATACGGAGTTTATATTATAGTAGAAGAAAACAAACAATAAACACATAGGGCCAGAGAAAAGAATATTGGATGATCTTTCTGATAAATTAGCATTTGAACAAAAGACCCAAGGAAAGTGAGAGAGTAGGTTTAGGGGCTATCTGTGGAGACAGTATGGTAAGCAGAAGGAATAATAGCAACAGCATACCCAGGTAAAGGGATATCAAGTTGGAATGAACTATGGGAAGGAAGGTATGAGATGAGTTCCTAGAGGAATTGTAAGGTGAGAAGTCATGAAGCATCTTAGAAACCACTCCATGGGCTTTGGGGATTTTATTCTGATGGGAAGCCAATGATGATTTAAGCCTTGATGTGACATGATCTGACTCATATTTTAAGAAATTTATTCTGCTTGGTTCACTGAAAAAGGACATATGAAAAGGATGGTGGTTCTGATCAAGGTGGTAATTTTGTACGGGTGTTTCTGAAAATTGGTTAAGTTATCAACAAATTATGAAGACAGAACTCATAGGATGACTCTAAGGCTTTAACTTTGTAAATAGTGCATGAAATTGCCATTAATTGATAGGTGGGAAACTGCAGGAGGTTTGTGGAGAGTGACAAAGACCAGAAGCTCAGTTTTTAATTTGTTATGCTTTAAATTCATATTGGATATACAAGTAGACATGTCAAATGTTTAGCTGGATATACAAGTCTGAAGTTCAGGGGAGTGATCCAGTCTAGAGATGTAAATTATTCAGTTATCAGTTTCTATATGGCACTTAAGCTGTAAAACAGGCTAGGATTATCAAGGGAGTAAATATAGGTAGAAAAGACTGCAGGGTCCACATAGATAATCCATCCAACTGGCCTCTCAGTTCCTTGATGTCATCAGTTCCAATGAGCTTCATTCCCTCTGTACTTCATCCATTTCCATGACCATAACTTGGGTCTTACCAGCACCTGGGAATGTTTTGGTCCTAAAATGCTTAAATCAAGCATTTTACCCTCTCACCACAATTCTGTATCCCTCTTCCTACACCCTGTTTTTCAAATTTATTGAGACCCTGAATACTCTGCTTCATCAATCCCTTCCTACCTTCACTGAAATTCTTATTCAGCTTAGACTTTATGACATTCTTGCTAATATTCTCAATTATCTTGCTCCATTGGCCTTCCACAGTAATTGACTGGCAGAACCACAGCCTGAAATTAAAATGACTGTAGGCATCCCCCCCACCCCCGCCCATACCTGGGCTACAGAGCACTGTTGGAGGAAAAGAAAACACACCTTTGAGTTTATTTATAACCACTACAAATTCACTGCCTACAAGTGTACCCCAACACTTTCCACTAATCCATCTATGGTCTACCTAATTCTCCCACAATCCATAATGGCTAGATGCATCTTCTCTATATTCCTGAAATATCTTAACCCATCATCTCCCCACTACTGTCAGCTAATTAGGTCTTTTTAACTTTGTGGGGAAAACAGAAACGATTAAATGGAAACTCTTGCCACTTTTTAAGATCCCCACCTACAAAAATGTTTGCATCAGTTTCCATTCTTTTTTCCTACTTCCATTTCACATCTGAAGCGACATTTCTCTTTCTGTGTAACATGCTCTGGAGTCCATCTTTTTCTGCTTCATCCAATGACCTATTAATTAACTTCTCTTTCCTCAGTAAATTCTTTTCCCTCTCTATGTGCTTTCCGTATGTTTCAACACACTCAAATTTTCTCTCCTTAAAATAATTGTCTCTCAGCCTCATCGCTTATATTGGCTATTATTTCTTTTCACTTCCTTCATAATTAAACACTTAGAAATTGTTTCCTTAGCCACTGAATCCAATTCTTACCTTCCATTTAATTTCTTAGGCCACTGGAAACTTGATTCTACCTGAATTACTCCACTAAAATTATTCTCACCTAGACCACCCTTTATCCTCTTGTTGCTAAATTTCAGTGGGGCACTCTGTTGTTGAACTCTCAACATCCTGAAACTGCTAATAACCCTTTTCACCACCCTCTCTTGACCTTGGCATTTGTGATTACAAACTTTCCTGGTATTCTTTCCTGTAACCAACCTGTTTTATCTTTTTTGAGAAATACTCTTCCTCTTAATTTTCCCTTTCCCTTTCCTCTGACCTTTAAATGCTTTTCTTCCTCAGGGGTTTATTCTGAACTCTTATCTTCTCATTCAGAATACATTTTTTTGGAATGATTTCATCAGCTCCAACAGTGTCAATTAACTATTCTACATGTTCAAATTAATGGCTATAAATGATATCTAACCTTTAAATTCCAAAATCATTCATATATTCCAAACTCTGTCACCTCAATTTAATGTGTCCAAAACTGAACTCAATATCCCCCCTCCAGAAATGCTCTACCTCATGGGATTCTTGTCTCTATGTATGGTACCTTTATCCATTCAATTGCCAAATTAGAAAGTTCAAAATCATCCTTGACTCTTCAATAAGTTTTATTCTCCTTCCTCCAAACAACCACTTATTCTTGTGTGTTCACTAAGTCCTTAATAGCTCATGAATCAGTTTATTCCTCTCCATTCTCACTGTCACTTGATAGGCTCATACTAAAAATTTATTGTTTTAAACAAAATAAAATGTTGACTTTCCCCTGAGACATTGCCTCAATTAGTTTTATAATATAGTAGGACAGACAAAAAAAAAATCACCATTATCATTTTTGTCATCCCTCCTTTGGATGACTGCAAGAGCCTTTTTCAATGGTTTTCCTGCTTAGTCGTTTCTCTAAATCACTCTCCACTAGAGTCAGAAAAATGTTTCTAGAGGACAGAGCTGATAAAGTGACTCTCCTGTTTAAAGACTTTAATGGGTCCTCATGTTCTTTAGTATAGAGTACAATTTTTTTCCATGAAATTACTTCTTGCCCTGGATTAATCTTTTACCTTCTATCTCACCACTACCTCCCATCCTTCAGCTTATTTCATACTCTAGCCACTGTAAGTTATTTTCTAATTTTTAACTTATGCATATAGTATTTCCTTACTTAAAATTCCATGTTCCATGTTTCTCAGTTGGCAAACTTCAACTCATTCTACAATTAGATATTATTTTCTTTTATTTGCCCTCCTTGATCCTCCAGCCCCTTTTTACTCCCATCAATTGGATTACGTGATCCTCTTATTTTCATTTCATCCTGTGCTTACATTATATTGTAATTAGTTTTTACCAACCTGTCTACTCCACTATATTGTAAGATTCTGAAATAAGAAACTGTGAATTGTTTACGACTGTATTCCCAAAACCTAAACAAATGTCTAGCAAACAGCATACACTCAAATATACACTGAATTCTGACTAAACAAATACGAGAATGAAAGTTAGTAATATAGCAATATAACATTCAGGCTGAAAGAAATGAAATTAGATAAAAATTCAGACTCACATATTTTATTCCCTTATCTTTTGAAGCAAGTGAGTAGAACATTGGCATTTTTTGAATAATCAAATTAAGATCAGTTTTGGAGACTTTAAAATTTTAATGCTATCTACAATATGAAAAATATATAACCTGGTCTAAATAGCACCCTCAGGAAATTGAATTTGTTTTAAATTCTGTGGAGTGTTTACTCAAATTGCTAAGAACCATCAGGAAGACCATTAAAATGAGAACAGAAAGTACAAAAACATGGAATGTACAATTCTGGTTCCTCAGTGGGGAAAGAATTAATAGAGCTGGAGAATGTTCAGGACAGTGTGCATATCAAGCCCAAGGATACCAATTAGATGCATACTCACTTATTCATCACACTCTAGAAATAAAGAGAACCATTAGCATTTGAATAACGGAAACTTAGAACAATTAAAATACTAAGTTGTGTAGGAAGCAAATTTACAGAGCTTCTCACTCCGGGGTAACAAATAGAAAGAAAAACAAGGGAGGAACTGAATAGCCCCAGTGGCATTCTTGCTGTAAGTCCTGGATGAGGCAATGAGGTGGACTTGATTCAAACACTGATAATAGAACTGTGAACTATCAGGACACTTCGACACTTGACCAGTGTGTTCAGTAATTTGTTTCATATAGTCCAGGGTTTGTCCCACATTACTCTTTATTAGATTTTGTCCATAGTAACCCTCAAAAAGAATCAGAAATAATAGGAAAGTAACTAGCTAGTTTATATCAGTTTATAAATAATCAGAAAGTTTCTTAAACCAAATGACAAAGAGAAACTCCCCTCATTGTATACATTAGTCTGTTTAGATCTATATCACGAAACTTAACTTTTGTGGCCAAGCCAGCTGAGCTACTAAAACCCACCTGCAGACTTAGACCTAGCTCGCAGTCTGGGACGAATCCTGGCTCCAGGCTGAGGTTCCAAATCCTCTATGTCACCAGCTCATGGGCTCAAAACAGGACAGTGATCTGTCACACTACTGGTACCACATGGACCTGCATATCCACAGCTCTCCAGATACCAGGTTCAGCTGGTATAGCAGTATAACTATTCATGCTTTATACCTGTTTTTCAGCATCTAAAATCCCCTTGGCTATCAGAAACTGAGTTACCTAGACCTTACCCTGGCCTTCCTAATGGCCGGCCTGATGACCTGACAACTTGATAATGAGGGATATCCCTGACACCTATACATTTCACAAGCTCTTCATTTTTAATAATGGTAATATTTTAAATTTAAAACACTATAGAAAAATGGTATATTAAAAAAGCACTTAATAATGATATTTTACCCTTTAGATTTTAATTATCTATTTCCTTTTTATTTTTATATGTAAATATATGCTATGTTTTTACACTGGAGGTTAATCTGTGATCTAATTTTTATGAATGAAAAATATATGCAGAATGTAGAATATCTTTGATACAAATTTTCAAAGACAATTTTAAGTTAACATAATGGGCCATATTTTTCTTAATGATAGAAGGGTTTATTTTCTAAGATAACTATGTGATTTAGAAAAATCTGCAAGTTCTATTTGTAGCAGCAACTGATTTCCAGTTTACAAATTTAAAAACATACTTTTTGAAATTCTTTTCAGAAGAAAGCCATTATAAAACTTCCTGAATTGCCCCTGAAAATAATGAATGAGTGATTCTCTGTTATTATTAGCATTAAAACTGAGACTTCTTGAATTTTCAAAAAATGTACTTAACATATTGTTAAAAATATTAAATAATAAAAGTATTAATGCAAACTATATTCCTGGAGTCACTCAAATTTATTCTTACCAGATATGCAAATTTATTTATAATGACATTTGCAAATTTGACATTTGCAACTTTTTATACATGCTTACTATTTGAAAAAATGCAAAATTCACTTTTTCCTAATGCTTCAGAAATAATATTTATATCCACCCACAGAAAATTTTTCGATTTTTAAATATGCCATTTATATTTAAAGATGTATCTGATATTTCTATTATACTGGTAAAGAAATTACTCCACAGCTACATATCCTTGTGAGAGACCATTCATTCAACACTTTATATATTCTGTTCAATGAGGAAAAATTATAGGAACTTGAATTTCTTACCAATGAAAATTTCATCATAGAATGGGTTTAGTAATACGCTGTCAACATTTATAAAAAAGACACAACTTTAGAAATGGATAATGGATAACAGTATTCAGATAATCTATTAGAAAGGCCTTTTTTTAAAGAAGGAAAAAGTAATATGAAACTTCAAATGGACTTAGGTTATATATAATTTAATCTGACTTTCAGTTTTCTAACGGGGGCAAAAACAATAGCTTAATTCAAAGCCTTATTCTTAAATGACTGAAGCAACTCTAGACACCATTACCATTTTACCTTCATACTTAGACTACTTTATATAAGCTTTATAAAGGATTAAAAAGTGATTTTATTACCTAGCTCTTGGTAATATCCTCTCAATATCTCTTTAACAGTGGGAAACACTAAATGTATGTATACTGTTAACACCCTAGATTGTCTTAGCTCTTATGTACTCTGACATTTGTGTGATGTTTTCCACTCTACAAAAAGTTATAAAGTAAGCACTACCATTGAATTTCAGAAAATGTAGGTAGCAGTATAAAATACCCATCATCATGGTAAGGGATGGCCAAGAGAGAACCTATATCTTCGTAATATTATAAATTATGTCCAAAGAAAAAAAGACATACACACATATAGTATAAAAATACAGACAAATATACAGTTCACTTTTAGCTTTTGGGAATTAAGTTGATTAAGTTCGCCTTTAGGTCACCATCTTTCCTTTCTGTGACCTTTTTCCCCTGTAAGGGGCTTCTTTCAGTAACTAGGATTTATGCTGACTCAATCTTTCATGTTTAGAAACTTGCTTTCTTGAAAGGATATGATAAACTAATTTATTTTAATATGTAAATAGCAGGTAAGAGTTTTATGGTCACATGCAGAAGAGAGGTGTTTAGTTTAGTTTAGTTTTGAACAAGGGACAAATCCTCTTAAAACCAACTTATCTCTAATCGCAGGATTCTTTCAGGAATCAGTGAACACTGAGGGAAGTATTTTAAAGGAAATGAATTTTTTCTTCTAATAAAAGTTGAATGCTACGCACAAACATAACACAAAGCAGCAGGATGAAATTACATCACATAAGCAGTCACCTACACTACTACACTGACTTACATTTCATCTTGTCTTATGCTGCAGTATAATAGGTTCAGGGACTAAATATAAGCAGCTATCTGAAGACAGTACATTTTTTTTCCTGCATAAATTTAGACAATGAAAACAAAAGGAAGGGAAAGGACTAAAACATGTTGTTTAGCCTACTTTAGGAGCATTATGAAGATTAGAGAACATCATGAGACACATGAGAGTGAGACAGGAGAGAAAGAGCTACAATTGAAAGTTATCTTTTTAACACTTCAGTGGTGTCTTAAAGTAGTTATATACTTCAGCTAGATGCCTAGATGAAGTATAGCTAAAAACTGACAACACAGGATTCTGTGTGTTCCACATTAAACCTCACAGTGCTAAGTGAAAAGCAAGCAGTGATACAAATGTATGCATTGGCTGTTTGTTGAAATAAATTGAATTTTATTACTTTAGATATACACCATGAACTCATGTTTGTGCCTCAAGCATGAAATCACAGGAATGTTGTTTTACTCAATGTTTTCTGAAATCAGACATCACAGAAAGGACTACAATGTTCCAATACTAGACTATCAATCTCTTGCTATTGCCTAAAAATGATAATCTTTTAAAACTTTCAAGCACTTTCTCCAATTTTCTAGAAGCTTCCTGGGTAAAGCAGGAAAGAAACAGCAATATCAAGAATCAATACTGTGAAAAAAATGGGCTGATAAAATAATTTTTTCTCAGTAACTAGAAAGTATATTGCAACTGAAATCATACACTTATTTACAATGGTAAACTCTCAAGTTCCAAAAAGCTTTAACTTTTTTTGTAGCCCGTTAGTAGGACATAAGGTGTTTACACATACTAATGAAGCTTTTATTCTTATTTTTAGAATCAACGTATGGAGATGAATTTTATGAGTATTAAAACTTTTTAAAACACTAAATGACACCTCAGAGCAAGTTCACATTTTTGTATTAGTTACTGCAATAGCTATAAAGTTTTGAAAGAAACTATTTCAAAAAGTTACCTGTATGACAATTTGTATACAAGTAACTCTGATGATCTGGTATGTACATAATTCATTTCGTCAATAGTTAAATTTAAGGAAGAATCTAACTTACCGGTGGATCAGCCCCCTTAGAACCAGTCAGCCCTCCTGTTAGGGATTCGATATCCTGAAAAGGGGAGAGGTGTTGATTGTAAAATGCCACTCAACAGCATGGAGAATTTCCCAGTCCCACAGTGTAATATTTTCTTTAGCTACAAAGTTAGGGCAGTCAGCTATATTTTTGTTTTGTTTTGAGACAGTCTTACACACTGTAATGCTATACCAACTGTCATATCTAAAAATCTAGATATTTTCTCCAACTCTGTATAATCTGTAAATAGAAAAAAAATACAAACAGACTAATTATTTTTGAAATATGTAAAGAAAATGGCTCTAGGTGGGAAAGCAGATGTTTCATTCTCTAAGAAGCTGAAGTGAGGGCAGAACAGAAAAAAGAAAATTTAATGAAACTGCAATTTAATATATTATTTGCAAATACTGAACCCATGGAAAATGCTTAAACTACAAAAAAATCTAATTATCTACAGTTCACTCTATTACTATACATAGAAGATGAAAATATTAACAGATATGGACAGATTAGCTATTCTTTTATAAGGATTGATTTCTAATCTTAAATCGGTAACCACAGTAGATCATGCCTGAGAAATGATTACAATTGACAAAGGTATCACAAATGAAGAAATGGGTGATGCTGTGACAAACTCGAGAGCAAATGCGCTGTTTTAGGAACTAGAGCTCAGCCTTATCAGTTGTACGGCTTTGGTCCCAGGGTTACTAATCATATAGCTTTTTCAAAAGAAGCTAGAATTTTAGGTTTTTAAGTAAAATCTCTCAGGACTTTAATGTTTGCAACTGTTTTAATTTTTAAACCATCCCCCCACTCCTCCCAAACGAAAAAACAAAACAACAACAACAACAAAACCTGTCTGCTCATAGGTAGATGAATAGGAGTTTGGGGCTAAATTGATAAGTTACAGTTTTTGCTAAAAAGTTTCTTTATTGTGACCCTGGTCACTTCTTATCTGTTTGCATCTAGTTGAATGGATAGGTTTGAGGAACCTGGGGAAATGTATTTCAGTAAGAAATCAAAGATGAAAGAAAGATAATTGAGTAAAGATAGAAGGAAAAGAAATTTAAATATCTCTGATCAGAGAAACAGCCAACACCTGGATATCATTAAGAAGATATGCTACTAATTCACTCGGGACTCAATTACATCATTTCACCGGTATCTCAAAAATGGGGAATCTTAACAATAAATATGGGACTCAAATGAGCACGTGCAGGAAACATTAAAGGCAGGGCAGGGAAGAAGGAAGGGATGGTGTGGTGAAAGTTTCCATCTGAAGGAGCTGACTTGATGAGTGATGAATTTCTGCAAGCATATTTTATTAAGGGCCATGAATGATAAGGCAACCACAAGAATGCTTGCCAAGAAACTTACTGTCTTCTTCGTAATGCATATATTGTATATAATATTTTTTCCTACCCAGCATCCCTTTGAAGAACTTCTTCCCTCTCCATTCTAGTTCTAAAAGAGGTTTATAAAAATTGTTTCAAATGTTGTAGGGGCCTGCCAGAGAATTAAGGCAATGTGGATTCTATAAGATATAATGGGAGTGTCTTAAGTCCTTGATAATATCATTTGAGCAATGTTTGAAACTGTATGTTCTCCCTGCCTGCAACTTTAAGATAAGTTTCTGGCTCCCAAACACTAAAAGATCCTAATTAATATGTCTGCAATACTAAGTCTATTTTGAAAAGGCCCTCCCTCTCCATCCTATTGAAATTCTTTATTCCAACACCACGCATACCATAAACAATCAAATCATCTAAATTATTTGATCTTATGTGATCTTTAACATTTCTATTGTTATCTAAGTAAATCATGTCAGTATACAATAAAATTAAGCATGAAACATATTTATAAATCGGCAAACAAAATTAGCATTCCTTTTGAATCCAAAGATTAAAATATAATCTAAAAATTGTTTTAGAATTTCATGGAGTGAAATAAAATGGTAATGAAATGGCTAAAGTATTAGATTAACAAAATAAAACACACAGACCTTTACATTTTTTGATAATACTCCTGTTATGACCATGACAAAAAACAAAGTTCTATTCACATGAAAGGTTTCTTCCAAGCACATTTTAAATGAAAAGAACAAAAAAAAGGTGTTAAGTATATTTTGAGTTAATACCTTCGTTATTCATAGAAAGGCATATAAATTATATTAACAATAGAATTTCTGATGACATTATCAGAGAGATAATAGGGAAATTAATTCAGAGAAAAAATATTTTAGCAATTTAGTTGAGGCATTTTGTCATCTTGTTAATTAAAAGTTCTACCATGATTTCTTGCCATCGTAGAAAAGTTGGGCCAATGCTCAGATCTGTAAAATTTTAAACTTTTCATGATAGTCATGGTCTTGAAAAAAAAATAAAGCAACAATAGAATTTTGAAGATGAATGGAAAAGGCATTGGTATTTCTGTTTTTTAACATGTTGAATTAAAGCAAATTATGAACTCATGGCTCTAAAGAGAATACAGATATATTCTTTTATTCTGTTTATTCTTTTAATTAAAAAATCTTTTTTTATCTTATTTTCTATTTTGAGTGTAAGTTGAGAGAGAGTGTCCTACTTGGATAGATGCCCAAATTAAACATGGCTTATCTATCACTTGACGCAAAAAAAATTTTCAGGTGTGAATAACAAGCATAAGTGTGCATGAATGCATTTATGTTGTAAATTAATAGGTGAAATAAATCCCTTGAGAAACTCTGAAAATAGTTGAAAGTGAGTCAGTCTTTCTGATGGTTGCTGAATATCTTATCTACAAAATATAACTTAAATCTTTGACAAATTTGTCTATCTTGTTATTTACATGTATTTTTATAGAGATAACAAAAAGGGAGACACTAAAAAGTAAAAACATTGATTTCCTAGATGGTTTTTAAACTTACTACTGTAATAATGTTGTTTGATTAAAACATTCAAAACGAACTTTGATTTTTTACTACATTATGGAATTTTTTAAAACTATGTTGCTTACCATATTCATTTAGATTTAATAGCTAATAAAATAATAACTACTTACTGAACATTTACTACATGCAGGCACTCTTTAAATGCTTTATATACATTATAAACAGTTTTATAGGGTAGTTATAAGAGCCTTACAAAGTAGTTATTTCTTTTCTCACTTAGGCTAAAAGGTTTATATAATTTACCCAATATCACACAGCTATTAAGAAGTGGGGTTACAAAATATATTTGTTTGACTCCAAACCTACGTTTTTAATACCAGTTGTAGGAGAACAGCTTTATCCTGGCGTCCTGGTGACCTTGCACATACCCACATGGGCCATGTAGGCAAAGCTAACCTTAGGTTGGCCCATGTCTTGGTGGAATATCCTGTGGACCTCCAGGTAAGCAAGTCATGAAGACCTTACACATGGCTGTTTCTCATTCTCCTCCCTGGCACCAATGAGGCATGGAACTTTCCACTGCACTCATCTCCCCCATCCCCAGATCCATCTGCAGGCTATAAAACTGCTAAGGTGCAATATGGAGTGGGCTCCTCCCCAGCAGAGCAGCCTGTCACTCTTGTTGTCTGTCATCTGGCTCATCCAATTTAGTGTTGTCCTATGGGCCTAGCGACCAAGTACAGAATTGGATTTAGGCTACTGATGTGACTAAGGTGCAAAATTTAAGGAGGCACTCATTTTGAAGGTCATACAGGTGCTGATCCTGCCCCTGCAGGATCCTGACAGTGAGTGCCTCCTTAAATGTTATACCCTAGGCACCTCATTCTTAGACATCTGCAAAAACAAGCTGACACTTGTACAATCCTGAGAGTGAATGACTCCTTAAACTTTGTGCCCTAAGTACCTTACTTGTCTCACCCTAGTCCTGGCCCTTTTAGGGGTGTGGAAAGCTGACACCACGGAGACTTCGTTTATGCTGTATATGTAATATATTCTTTCAATCCATTTGGAATCACTGTCTCCTTCCCAGTCAAATCTACAGAAGTGTGGCAAGCCAACCTGACACCTGTCCCTGCTCAGGGACAGCTTGCTGCTTAATATCAGCATTATATAGCCTCCTTTATACGGCCTGCTGTTATCTACACAGAACCAAATAAACTAGGATTTATTAATTATGGAATCCAATTCACTTCTTAAAAAGAAAATTCAGGTAATGAAAGTTTCACTTCCCTCTCCAAGGTTCAAATACCTGAGCGAGGTTATTAGCAGTCCTTGACACAAGCCGTATACAGTCAGTCTCTTTTAATATGGGAAAACCCTGCTTCTGAGATGGAAACCTGGTAATTCAAGGCTGACCCATGAATCAGAAGTCTTAAGGCTTGGGAAAGGCGAGCCACAGATACAGTGGAGCAGTCAGTGTCAGAGCTCTAAGCAGAGTGAAATTTGAGGGCAGGCTGGAGCATGGGTATCACCTCCGCCCAGGTTTAAAATAAATTCCACTTTGTGCTGCACTGATGCTGTTGGTTGCCCATCTGCAACTTTTTCCCTTGCTCTAAAAGTTGACATATTTTTCCCTTGACAGACAATTTGAATGATGGAGCTATAGGGATTAATCATGTGGTTTGCCCTGCAGATCATTAAGTTCAGATGTTGTAAATCTTGCTTCCTCTGTGTGGAGGTAGGAAAAAGGAGGATATTAGAAGTTGAGGTTTCACTCAGGGCTATTGCTGGATCCTTATTTTTATCCCTGAAAAGTACGATCAGCCAGTTACGGTCAAGGGAAAGATGTTAAGGTAGCTTGGGTATCAAATACATTAAAAATGAAGAATAGAAAATTCTAAACAGTCAGTTGAATCTAACATTGCACATGCCATCAGACCCAGAATATCTTAAAACCTAATAGTTACATTTAAAGTTAATATCAAGTTTTCAAGTACTACTCTTCTAAAGAATCACTTTACATAGTATGAAAATACTTAAAGCATTACAATATTGTTACCAGCTATGAGTATTTTGAAATTTGATTTATGCATATTTGTAATTTGCAATTATTTTAGAATATCTTTAGAGGAAAGTGATTATATTTCAATATAGAGTACATTTTCATGCACTAAACAATCTATCAAAAATATATTAGTATAGTGAAATCAATAGGAAAACATCAACCATATCTACTGAATTATTATATTTAAAATTTGTTTCAAGGTCTTTAAAAATATGATGAGACATTTTATGTTTGTAGAGAAGTTTACAAAATTCATATATTCAAAATATCAAAATTAAGCATTTCTCTCATCCGTTTTATGGAAAAATTCCCCCCAAATATCCCTCACGTTCCGTTCTCTCTCGATGCAGGCTTTTGTCCCCGCTACATCACTGCTACCCCTCTTATCAAGGCTGCCAATGACAACCAATTAGCTGAATCAACTGGCAATGTTCATCATCATTTTTCTTGTCTCTAAGTCACATTTGACACAGTTAACCACTCCATCCTTCCTGAAATACTTTTTGTCTTAGTATCCATTGAGTTTCACCTTCTGTGTAATTTTATTTAGTACCATGGCTCCTAAGTACCATGTATGCTAATGAATTCTGGATTCCTTTTATCCTCAGAGATTTACACTGCCTACAACCTCCACTTGGGTGTATTACAGTTATCTAAAACAATGCAAAATCAAACTTGATTTTCACCTGAAAACCTCCCCCAAATTAGGTTTCTGTCCCAGTACTGTCCATCTTGACATCACCATGTACCCAGTTTCTTAGGTCCAAATCCATCAGCAAATCCTGCCAATTCTATCTTTAAAATATGGCTTGAATTAGACTATTTCTTACCACCTGCATTACTACCAACCTGATCCCTTGGACCAAATCAACAATATTCTCCCTTGGGCTAAAGAATGATCTTCCTAACTGTTGTCCCTGCATCTGTTCTTGTATCTTCATTCCTCATATATTCTCCACACTGCAGTCAGAGCTATCTATTTAAAATGCACATTAAATCAGATTACTCCCATGATCCAAACCCCTCCATGGTTTCCCACTAATCTTAGAACAAAATACAAACTTATTACTATGTCATGCAAGCCCTGTGATGATCTGGCTTTGCCCACTTCACTGATCTTGTCTTTTGCCATATCCTTCTTTCTCATGCCACCCAGCCACACTGGCTCCATTGCTGTGTGAAAAACAAGCCAAATATAACTAACTGTCTAAATCAGTGAAGGTTCTACCCGGTAACAAAAGGCAAACTCGAAAACAATGTAAAAGAGCATTTAATCAGAGGATATTTTATAGAGGTATGGAGGGTTTAATGGATCCAGCGGAATGTGAAGCATGGAGACTGACGGAAAATCATAATAACCACTCCAAGCCCAAAGGAGTAAAGGTAAAAGAACAATGTTGTCACGAGTTCAGCAAGGGATGAGCACCACTCATCAGCCTCTAGAGCAGTTTGCCACACATGGAGCTCAACAAGTACTTTTTGAATGGATGACTGACTGACTGAATGAGTGAAGCAGGTAATATAATTTTATACCTAAAACAGCCAAGTCTCAGAGTATACAAATGATGAAGGATTTCTAATTGTTGTATAAATGTATCACTTTGAAAGCATGGCTCAAGGTAATAGTGTGTACACCAAATCTTTTTCGAATGCCTGAATGAACAAGTTAATGAATGACTTGCCCAAGATCACACAGCCGGTAAATGCTCCAAAGAAGCTTTGAAATCCTGGGTGTTATAACCCGAAGCACAGTGTACATTTTTTTCCATTATACATCACTAATGAGATATCCTCCTTAAAAAAGACACTCAACTCTATATTATCTTGAGGCAATACATTTCTATATATCCCAGAGTTTCTAGTTCATAAGAAGGAAAACACACAAGATGATTTAATAGATAATAAACAATATATTAAGTTTATCTTCTGGTGAAATACTGTCAATACTTCAAATTAAAGACCTGATACCCTAATTATTGCACAATAAATAAATCAGTGCTTGATAACTTTATATAACATATGTGCTGAGCATTAATAAATAGTTCAAATACATTAAACTAAAAATCAATAATGTTTATTTTTATGTAACATTTCATAGTGTGTAGGTACATAGCACTGGCAATGAGTAACAGTCAGAAAACAAAATTTCTTTTAAAAAATCATTCAGTTTTTTACATAAGGCTTAATGGAAACAATCTTTCATCCCAGAACACCAGCTCCTTGAGGCAAGCATCCAAATAATGAAGCTGAGTTTATTAATGAGGCATCTTCCTCCTCTACCAGGCTTAAGCTGTTAGTGTTTTCTTGGCAACTTTACAGGGTAAATTTCCGGGGAGGCAGAGAAGAAGCAAGAAACACACACAACCAATAAATCGTCTTTCTTACGGAAGCCAGAAAGAGTCCTATTTAGTCATTCTTTAAATTTTTTTAATAAAGGAAAATATCTACACTCTTACTGCAAGCATAGTCCAGCCCAAATCCGAATTTTCCCTGAGCCACACAATTAATTCCTTCAAATGAGAATGACTGAGCATCTGTTATGACTGAGGCACTGTGCTGGACACAGAGAGCATGATGATGAATAAGTCAAGGTCACAGCTTTCAAAGAGTTCACAGTCTCGTAGGGCATGAGAATGACAAAGACAATTTAGTCAACAAATGCATGTTGCACACAAAATAAGCACAAGGCACCACACTGAATCTGGTGTATGGAATCCAGACGCTATGACATCCTCTCTGACTTCAAGGATCTTTCAGAATGTCAATCTGAAGAATAACATGAGGAAGAATTCAGAGAAATAAGGTGCTGAATTTACAACATATAGGGGTTGTAAAGGGAAATTTTATAAAGTGACAGTAAGTCTGAGTATTTCATGTTGCTGGAATTGTATTTGTTTTTGAACGCACACTGGGTAAGTCTGCCCTAAGACCTTGGTTGGGTAACATAATAATTAACATTTATTAAGCATTTACTGTACCAGATGCCATGCTGAGAGTTCTATTGCCTCATTAAAAAGCATCCCAGCTCTTTTAGCTGATTATTTTCACCATTTTTAAGATGATGGAACTGAGTCTTCAAGAGTTTAAATGACTTGACAAAGGTTACATTAACTACTAAGTGTTCAAAGCTAAACAGGCTAACTTCAGAGGCAATGATTTTTAACTATTATGCTCTCTTGAGTAAGTGGAGGTGTGGAAAAAAATGTGGAGGACATCTTGGCATGCCATATAGTGACTTGGCAGAAAACATACTTATTCAATATTTGTAGAAGAAATGAATAAAACTGCAAGCAGAATTTTTCTGAGGTGAGGTGGATATTCTCTGATGGAAAAACGAATATCCTTGTCTGACCTACAGATAAGAGCGTTAATGCCACTGGATTTAGCAAAAAAGTAAAATTCCAAAGATTTTTGTTATATATGTCTAAGTTCAAAGTATCCTTTTCAAACTCAAACCTAGACAGGAAATCTAATATGTATCAAAAACATAATTGTGTCAGTGTTGCATGGAATAGGGTTTTCTGAAGAAAGTACCAAAGAGATTTAAGGTTCTGCCTTTTCCATGGAGTGCCCTCTTTGAAGCACTTTCCATTATGATTTTTTTGTGCTGCTTTTTTCCTTATTCCCTTCCATATGGCTGAGGTGATAAAGGGAACCTTTTGCTACATCCTGACTCAGACTCAGCTCCTTTTTGCCAACTTTTACACATTGATGGGTACTTGTTATCTCAGATTTAATATGGTCACATCAGACCTTATCTCCTCTCCTCCTCTGCCATTACTCTGGGCAACTGCCTCCATCCAATTTCTTCTCCCAGCATTTATCTCTTTTGGCATTTCCAATAAACAGTCAATTGAGATTTCTGGAGGTCAATAGAGTGTTCCCTCACTCTGGTATTCAAATACCAAGCCAGTCAATTTTTCCTTCTAGATATCTGCTTAGTTCAATCTACTACCTCCTTTCATCATCCACTCCATTCACTACCTTAGTTCAAAGCCTCATTTTATTTTTCCCCTATTCCTGGATTTCTCCAAAATAGTGTCTTTTTGAGTTCTTTTTTTCTACTCTCATCCTTATACAATCTCTTCTCCAGAGAAGTGTTTCTCACAATGTGACCTGGAAACTAGTAGCATCAGTGTCACCTACGAACTTACAAATGCATTTTCTTGGGGTTTACTCCAGTCCTGCTGAACCAGAAACTCTTAACAAGCCCTCCAAGTGAGTCTGAGGCAGGCTAAACTTTAAGAACCACTACTTCAGAATGATGTGTTTTAAATGGAAATATGTATATGTCACTCCTATACTCAAAATCCTTAATAAGATCCTATTCTTTTTAGGATGAAAAACATATCAAGCATATTTATGCATGAAGTCATTCATTATATAGTTCTAGACTTTTCTTATTTCACTTTTTACCACTTCCTCAAAAGAAACCTTATACTCTCTATCATAATGAACCCTGTACTTCCCTTTTGTGTCAAGTGTTTTCTTACTTCTATGCTTCTGCTCCACAGATCCTTCTGCCTAGAAAGACACCCCTCACTCCTCTGGTTAAATCTTACCCTTTGAGACTCAGCCCAGGCATCACCTCCTCTCAGGAGACTTTCCTGAGTCCCTCAAGCTGGGGTAATGGTTCTTCCACAGCATCTTCCATTTAACCCACTCACAACTCTACCACATCATTTTATAATTGTCATTCTACTCATCTGTCTTTGCCATCCATTTGAGGGCTAAATTAGCTCAGTGAGGCACTTACCATCTCTGTATCTTCGGTAGTTATCACAAAGCATGACCAATAAATGTTAAAGGAATTTCATAAATTTATGTTGAATCCTCCCATGAACTCCTATAAGGAAAGGGCAAGCTGACTGGCTGACAGTAGTACTTGAGATCACTTTGAAATGTTCATTATCCTATATTAGTACATTTTCATTCTGGATATATATCAGTTTGGTTAGTGTATACCAGCCATTGAGAAGCTGATTATCTTTGAGTTTACTGCAGAATTTAAATTTCTGGATGGCAAGACTGATGATCAGATATTTTTGTTAACACAATAGAGGACCAATCATCCCAAGAGAACCTGGCTGAGGAGTAGCCAACAGCCCTTTAATTCTACCTCAAGCCTACAAGATGTAACACACATGCAAGAAGAAATATCTTAGTGATCAAGAGAACAGGTTCAAGCCTAGCTTCACTACTTACTAGCTATGTGACCTTGGGCAAATTGCTTTATATACCTCATGTAAAATAAGTCAACCTATGTCTTACTACTTATCTTAGGAGGACCTTGGACTATTAATTACAATTGTTCATGGAAAGTTAAGTTGATAATCTATAGTAAATTATCAATTAAAAGTAGCTATTATTAAGCATGGAATAATGTACAGGTACAGATTAGATTATACATGTACAAAATAAAGATAGTCCTTGGACACATTACATAATGAAATACATTGAAACAGATAAGCATTAGCATGCATGTAGATGAGACCAACATACAGATTAATTTTAGGTACGAATCTCCATTAAATTTCTAGAATGTATTTTCCCTGAAAGGCAAGATATCCTAAGTTTCATACTTTACCTCCTCATTTATCCCTATAATTTTCATGCATTTCTATGACTTTGGTTCTTATAAATTTTTCACCAATAGTATTTTTTAAATACGTAATTTTTATTCTCCCTACTAAAGTTTGAGGAATCTTTTTGCTGTAGAGTAAGAATTATTTTTTGTATAAAATTTATGAATGTATACACAATTTACTCCTCTTTCAGTGTTGTGTTATCTGACGTCACATATTTATATACCATGGTGGGCAGCTTTAAGCCTGTTTGAAATGTGCTATAGCAATTTAGAGGAAGGATCCAACATTTAAAAGAGGATATCAGTGTTATGATCCTAAGTACACAAAATTTGTGGAAATTTATCTATCAGTCTTTATTGTTTGAGAGTCAGACTCAATTACTATGATCTTAATTTATAATTAAACCTTCAATTATATGATGCTTGATCTTTCCCTGACACAAAACACAAGTAGATATCTAGGAAAAAATACAATACCCCATGCTTTTTAAAAAATCAGGTTTTATATTTAACTCAGTAAATAATAGCCTAAAACTTTTACTGGGTTAAAAAAAAAAACTGGATATTATCCTGAGGTGACTTTTTTAGAGGAAAGAATAAAATATATCTCTTTTCCAACTATTATCAGCAATTCCACTGACTGCAGTACCTTAAAGACATGTATCATTCTGATTTATAAATAACTACAAGGAAGAATTGATTGTGAACTGAAAACAAAAATAGGGCAAGTAGTCTATTTAAAAATAAATATGTATATTACAGATATTTCTAACAAATATCTAACCATATCTGTCTAAATTTTATGTATTAGACCAATTAACATATATAGTTTTTCAAGGTAATCATGAGAAATTGGCAAGAAAGCAGATTAAATATTTTCAAATCCATTAAGTTCACACTTACAGACAAGTCTGGTACAGGATTTTCAGCTAAATATTAAGTATTTCATGATAATACCTTAATTTTGGAAATAACAGTCATGTAGGAATCAGGTAGAGAGATTAGAACTAGATAAAACAGTAATAAGTAGCATTATCTAAAATAAGATATGCAAAATTTTCAGAAAGAAGTCTAATTTGAATCTAAGGGATATGCAGACAACTTCCCTCTATATTGCTATTTTCTTTTAAGAAAAAAACTTATCAAGTTCTAAACCATAGGAAATAGATTTTAAATTCATTTCCTATCTCTTCTGTTTTTGAAGTAAAGAATGATGACTATAATGGTAACCAGAAATAGCAAGAGGACTATAATTTCTCTATTTTTTCTTCTGAGCAGCTCCATTTCAATCGATGCTACCAGGATTCTGATATGAATCAATGCTTGCAATATCAATATCACATTCTCAAAATACTATTAAATAAAAGCAAATGAAACTGACTGAAATCAGAGCATAACATATACTGATATTATGCAATTAAACTAATTGAGATTATATCATAGTGTGAGAGACTTCCAACCTGGAGATTTAGTCAATGACAGAATGCTCTATAGTCGGTGTATGTTCTATAGACAGTCTTGTTTTCTTCTATTCAACTGAACAGGTTCCCAAAAAACCCAACCAATATCAAAGTTTATAATAAATATGCTTTGATTTATAAGATATAGTAAATCAAATATAATTGGAATATTTTATATTCAGATCTCTCCTTTCTTTAGTATTTCTGAAACTTGTTTTTCCTTATTTATTATTCCTCCCAGATGTAAAGGAGAGCATTCAACTGAGCCACACAGCCAGATAAGAATTCCAAAGTGCACAGAATTCTAAGTCTCTTGAGATTAGTGCGGTGGCAAAGAAATTTGGCTATTTCTCTTAAATGAAGCCCTCCAGACAATAAATGCAGATAGTCCTCACTTTGCACAATACAGTGTTAACCAAATCTGGTGAATATAAGAACTATGTCCTGGTTTTGCATGGCTCTGTGGCAATTCAGTTGCTGTGTAAAGCAAGGCCACAGCTCCTCTGGTTCCAACATGCACTGGTTTCAGTTAACACAGTAGCATGCAAAGTAAGAACTGCCTGCAGTTACTTTTAGATGGTAGATTAGTCTTTATTCCTTTGCCTCCAGCATCCCCAAAACTAGATTGTGAATCCTGAATACATAATGCAGTAGCTATGTATAACCCAATATTAAAATTGGAATCCTTCTCAATTTTAGCTTGGCCCAAAGGCTAAGAACAATGCTATGGTGACAAGCATCCCCACATCCTCAAGCAAGGAGTTGCACCAGGTCTTGCTAAAACACTGTAAAGAAATGTTCTGCCAGAATTGAAAAGCATCTTCTCTTAATGGGGCACTATTGACATATTGGGTAGAAAAAAATATATATCGTTTTATATACATTAAGCACATTTAATATGGGATCTATCCTCTTAACAAAATTTTAAGTGCACAATGCAGTACTATTAACTGTAGCCGCAATATTGTACAGCAGGTCTCTAGAACTTACACATTTTACATAACTGACACATTACACCTGTTGGTTATCAACTCCTCATTTCCCACTCTCCATAACCCCTTGAAACCACTACTCTCTAATTCTATGACTTTGACTATTTTAGATACTTCATATAAGTAGAATCATGCAGAATTTGTTCTTCTGTGACTGCCTTATTTTACTTAACATAATATCTTCAAGGTTCATCCATCTTGTTGCATTTGGCAGGATTTCCTTCTTTTTAATGGCTGTATAATATTCCATTGTGTATACATGTCTGTGTGTGTGTGTGTACACATATCACATTTTCTTTATCCATTCATCCATGTAGATCTTTTGCACATCTCAGCTGCTGTGAATAGTGCCCCAGTGAAAAATATTTTTGAGACTGTGATTTAAATTATTGTGCATAAATACCCAGAAGTGAGGTTGCTGGATTACATGGTACTTCTATTTTTAATTTTTTGAGGAATCTCTATACTGTTTTTCACACTGGCTACACCATTTTGTATTCCCACCAACAGTGTACAAGGGTTCCAATTTCTCTACATCTTCACCAACATTTGTTATCTTCTTTGTGTATAGTACAGTATCTTTGTTTTTCAGGATGTTTGGCATCTTCAGACATGGGCACCAAAGTCTGTCCCTGTTTCTCACTCCTTAACCCCAAAGCACCCCCCCCCACCCACATACAGACACATACACACACATTTCTGAGGACTAGATGGGGGCTGCACAGGAAGGAGTGCATCTTGAAATGTAGTTGACCCAAAAGGACTACCCAGAAGGATTAAGCAAACTAGCCTGGTGGTGGATGAGTGGAATCCCCGGGGATAAGGAGTGTATTAACTTCTTATTGATGCTTTAACAGATTACTATAAATTTAGTGCCTTAAAACAATACAAATTTATTCTCTTACAGTTTTGGAGACCAGAAACCTGAAAATTAAGGTGTTGGCAGGGCTGTGTTCCTTCTGGAGACTTCAGTGGAGAATCTACTTTCTTGCGTTTTCCAGCTTCTAGAGGCCACCTACTTTCCTTGGCTCATAGTGCCACTCTCCATCTTCAAAGAGCACCAGTTTAATTTCTGATTCTACCTTCACATCTTCTTTTTTCTGACTCTAACCCTCTTGCCTCCCTCTTAGAAGGACCCTTATGATAACATTGGATCACCCAAGTAACTCAGAACAATCTCCCCATCTCAAGATCCTTTAAATGTACCTATAAAGTCCCATTTACCGTGTTAGGTAACATATTTTCAAGTTCTGGGAATTAAGACGTGGACATCTTTGGGGGACCATTATTCAACCTACCACAAGGGGATATTAAAAATGCAAGCCAGAGTAGGCTTGGCCTGAATCACAGGATGTATGAGGATACTTCAGATTCAAAACAAATAACACTTTCTTGACCATCCCAGCCAGCAGTTTGTTTGCTTGTTTTTGTTTTTGCACCCTAAAATAAAAATGTCAAATATAATTTTAAAAAAATCCATCCACTGAATTTTCATTATATTTATTTTCATATATATTGGGTTCACCAAAATTTTGTTCGGGTTTTTCTCTAAGATCTTACGAAGAATCCGAACAAACTTTTTGGCCAACCCAATATATTGTCTTACATTATCATTCTATGTGTTTTCTTTCCACATAAATTCTGACTCCTTTAGCAGAGATTTATCTAACTATGTTCTGTGGGTTCTCAAAAAATACATTCATTCATAAAACCCCAAAGCCATGGAAGGAGGCTTGGAGTAGACAGTTGCCTATATGGTGGTAGCAAGGCCTTCTTAAGGTCTCTGCCAAAAAGTAACTCCTTTCAGGTCCCAGTACCTGATAGTCTCCCATGATACATTATTTTTCTATTCTAAGTTATTGAAACCTAAGGCATAATTAAAAGATAACACATTATTATAATAGTCACTAACACTAAGTGAATCATTTCCACAGATTCTATCCAATCTTAAGCACCTCAAGTGCAAACTCAATGGGAAGAAGTACATTAAGTTACTCATTCTTTCATTGTCCACAATGCATTTGCCAAATGTCTTGCACATAAAATAAGATTACTTCAACAAGTACCTATTGAGGGATAATAGCTCAAAGCAAATTTTAATCAGTCATGGGAAGGAGATGCATCATTTCGCACCAGAGGTAACACCCAGGGAGAGAATTCCATAAAGAAGAAAATTATCAAAAAGGGAAAGGGAAGAAAAGATACATCTCACTTATTTTGCAGTATTGTTTATGATATCTTTGGAAACTGTGGTAGGAAGTCTCTAAAATGGATCTCAACGATCCCATTTCCTAAATTTCATGTCTGTGTAATCCTCTCCCCTTGAGTATGAGCTGGAACTAGTGAAAATGTAGTAAAAGTGATGAGATGTCACTTCTGAGACTAGGTTACAAAACCTGTGATCTCTCTCTCTCTGTCTCTCTCAGTCTCTGTCTCTCTCAACCCTCTGGAGAGGCTGCCACATTACAAGTATTGCTATGGGGAGGTCCATGGGGCAAGAAACTAATGTCTCATGCCAATAAGCAGCCAGGAAATAAAGCCATGTAAGTGAACTCAGAAGCCACTCCTCCCCTACTTGAGATTAAGATGACTGCAGCCCGGCTGATACTTAGATTGCAGGCTTATGAGAGACTTTGAGTCTGAGGACCCAGGCAAACCACACCAAATCCCTACCCACAGAGACTGTAAGATAATAAATGCTGTTGTTTTGAGTCAGTTGGTTTTGAGTTTTACACAACTGCATAATTGTTTATTACTCAGGGATAGATAACTAATACAGCAACTAAACAGGAATAGATAACTAATACAGCAACTAAACTCAATATTCACACAGTTCTAATAATATTCACCATATAAGGGCTCATGAATAAAATAAAAATATTTCACAGAATTAAATTTTTTGTACCAGTGAATCAATAAAAGAAATAAGCATTTTTCTTGTTCTGGTTTTTATGCATTTGTACAACTCTAATTATATTTCTAAAAGTAAAGGAATGTTGGGGAAAAAACATTAAGTGATCAACCGATTGACTGCACTGTTATTAACAATTCTCAGTATGAATTATAAAAAGTATGCAAAACTCACAATGTATCTTCTTCCATATACATTTCTGTTGTCTTGGCCATTTCTGAATATTTAAGAATTCTTAAATTTCTAAGAAAAATATTTTTTTGTGGTGACTACTACTAGATTGAACTTTGATACCTTAAAGGCACATGTAACTATCAGGTATGATATGGAATCTTATAAAGAAAAAGCAATTTCTTTTCAATTATGTACGAATGACTCAGTCAAACTGACATAAAAGAATGTTTAAAAAGCACTGTGATTTTTAGCTGCTGAATATACCATCATGGCAGATGACTCATGCTTTATTTTTAGCCTGAGATATTTTACAACATAGATTAAAATACTCCTCATTCAATATCTGACCACATAGTAAAAATACGAACATATGCATCCAATTTATTTCTACCTAGTGCTTTAGTAATAAATAAGGCAATTTAAAAGCATGCTTTCAAGGAGGCACTAGAAAGTATATGACATTCTTAAAACTCCATGTAAAGAATTCCCCCCATAGGAGCATTTACAGATGACCTAGCCTCACTCTGTGCACACACACACACTAGTCAAAAAAATAAGAATACGTTTTCCTTAGAAAACATATCTTTCTGCTCAACTGATCACCACTACACATCAATTGACTTCTGTTTCTTCTCAATGGTTTTGCATTTTATATTCCTCAACCTTAATTTCCTTAGGCAGCTCCCTAACCTCATTCCTAATTTCCAGTGTTACGTAATTGTCTGAACAAGTAGGCCCCCCCAAAATGACAAAAGAATTTATCCAGAACTGTGCAATCATAAAATCAACATGTAAGCTAATTTAATTTTAACATATTGTGGTTTTGTCATGTAGTTTCGTGTTCGTGTTAATACATGGGGCTGTATAGCTTGCTTAGAAGTATGAGCTTTAGAGCCAGGATACCAAGGTTCGAATCTTGACTTTGACACTGGTTAGATATGTAACCGTGGGCTACTTACTTAACATTTATGTGTTTTACTGTCTCATATATGAAACTTATCTAATAATAGTACCTGTCTCACATGATTGTTGGGGGAGTAAATGATTGCACATGGCAAGTGCAAATAAGGTTTAGCTGGTAGTAGCATAAGTAGCAACAACAATAGTCATTGCAATATTGTTTGGATGTGTTTTGTTTTATACAGGTAGGGGTGGAAAAAAAGCTGGCTTTTCAATTCTTCTACCAGGTATGTGGCCTGCAGGCTCTCCACTCTCATAATCCAGTAATAAAGAATGTGGCACCATAATTTCATCAGGAGACATTGCGACTGAATAAAATGTTTAGGGAAAAACACTTAAAAAATGCATATTTACACATTTAAACCTTGCATATTTGACTTACAAAACCATGAAGCAACCAGGCTTATCTTATGAAGCAGAGACATAAACCAAGGTGAACAGATCTCAGTACTTTTGCAGGTTTAATTGGGACCTATAATTAAGTATGGTCTCTGAAGTCTTCTTGTATATAATGGCTTCAGCAAAACTTTTTGTCTACAATACATATTACTGCATTTTTATTTCTTCAGAATTCATTATTGATAAGGAATTTCTCAAGCTATATCATGAATTCTTCTCTCAGGGAAGGAATTAAAGGGTTTTTTTGACAGTTTTTTTGAAAATAGACAAAAAAAAAAATTAACCTACTAAAATGGGATCCAATTAGTCCTAACCTATTTGATCTCCTGCTATGTTTTTTCTCCACTAGATGAAAAGATACTCTTTCATCCTTAAACCTCATACACTTAAAAGGATATAGAGTTCTACCTTTTGACCTTGATTTTTCTCTCTTAAGGAACAAGATTTTTTTTGCATGTGAAAGAAAATAATTTTAGTCTTAAATCTGTGTTTATTATGAATCTAGAATCATTTTTTGTTGTTGAAATAAATCACAGATAGACATTACTTAATGAGAGAAGTGGAAGGCTTACATAGAAAATGTAGATTTTCCTCTGAATTTCTAAATTTTATGTAATGAACATGTTTAATTGTGTAATGAATTAAACATAAAAAGGAAGATATCTTCCCCCTCCCTCTCAACTGAGAGGTCTTACTGGAAAGTATACACTCCAAATGAGATAATTTCTCAGTAATTTTTAAGATCTTAAGGCTATTCTGATTCACTAAGTGTTATGCTATATGATAAATTATTTAAAACTGATTTACAAAATATAGTTACAGTTCTCTTCCCTTACGACAACTCTGAGCTCAGACTTAGGGAGATACATCCAATTAGTTTGGGGAAGGAAGGGAAAAGAAAAACAGATAAATTAAATAAGTCACATTTATAATTATGAAGAGTTTTATAGGACACTTGAGCTGAAAAATCTATACATAACTATATCATACTATTGGATTTACATTTACATATTCAGAAGAGGGCAATTTATACTTTTTAGTAATAACATTAACCTAGAAACTGCAAGAGAACATGGGTTCTCTTTAGTAAAATGAAAATCAATCAATAAAAACTTCTAAAATGTTACAAATGCCCTTAAGTTCTCTCCCCTTCACTATTCAGCATGTTTCCGCAAGGCCAACACTTTGTTTTGTTCACCGCTCAATTTCCAGCACCTTGTGGCCTCTCCCGTTGCAGAGCACAGGCTCCGGGCGCGCAGGCCCAGCGGCCATGGCTCACGGGCCCAGCCACTCCGCGGCATGTGGGATCCTCCCGAACCGGGGCACGGATCCGTGTCCCCTGCATCGGCAGGCGGACTCTCAACCACTTCGCCACCAGGGAAGCCCTGACATTAATTTTTTTAAACAAATTTATATATGGGGTTTGGAATCTGCAATATAGAATACCATAACCAATGTGATAAGAATAATCCTATTCAGATAAATTTGTTGAGGGACATTTTAAAATAAGCCACATAACATATATTTACATGAATGTCACCATGGGTATCACTATTCCAGGAGAGAAACATGAAGATGACAAAAATACAGATCCCATATCTTACTCTGAGAGTTTCTGATTTAGTAGACCAAGAGTTGAAAATATTTGTTTCTAAGAAATTAGATTTGTTTATGTAGGATTGTTGTGGATAAAGAGTCAGAAGAAGGAAAATGAAGATATAGGACCCTGAGGAAAAAACAGATTTTTTTTATAATTTGAGGCAAATCCTTTGTGGCAAATTAATTTGCATAACTTTTGGCATTTCCTGTGCCTGTGGAGGGGTGGTGTGTGGAATGTGTGGTTTAGAGGTATTATTAATTTAACCTACCTAATCCTTTTCATATATATATATATATATATATATATATATACACACACACAGTTATACATACACATACACATACACATACACACACACACACGCACACTGTTATGGAAAGAGATTCATTCCTTTTCTTCTTTAAAGTAGTGACTTTGAGTAGACTGGATGCAAGTTATCTACTGCATGTTCCATGACAATTACCATGTACGGTAATAAAATATATTTGAGCACAGAAGACTGTATTGCAAATATTGTTAGAGCTAAGATATTTGCTATCTTTGAGTAACTTTGAAAAGCAGTTATTTCTTCTAACTCAGAAAAGCCTTTAGATCTGATATTCTACTATCAAACGATACTCAAAATCAAAACCACAGAAATAAAACATTGTAGGATTCAAGAAATTATAAGAAGTTACTAAAGGTGGCATATAGTATATAAATGTTTATTAATGGGCAAATTTATCCTCAAAGATAAAACTGGACCAATTGACTACTGACTTGAATCTGATTTGTTTCAATACCAGTTTAAAAATGTGATAGGGTTAAGCAGACCTTGCTCTGTTATATATTCTTTTTTTAAAAAATAAATACAATACATAAAATTATTTCAAATTTTTATGATTTTATAATTGTGTAAATGACTTTTTGCAGACATATTTTCTTGATTTAAAGGTTTTTTTCAGTATTTATCATGAATATTTGATGTAACAAAAATTGTGTAGTGGTCAAATTACTTTATTCATATTAGTAATATAAGCTTTTGTCAAGAATATGTGAATTAAAAATTATGAAATATACCCTAAAACAAAAGTGAGCTTCTACCTTGATTATTAGAGTTAGGTATAGGTTAGTTAAGTGTAATCACAATGAAAGGAAAAACAAATTATTGGATTCTAAGATGGTTCTATAAACATGAAAGTTTGCTTTTAGTTTTTATCACCATGCTGATTCTCCATCTTATAATATTAAGCAATATTAATTATTGTCTCTGAATATAGATTTCTTAGCCCTAAATCATCCCCCAGGTATCTCTCTCTCTCTCCTTCTCTTTTTAGTTCAACTTTTAGGTGTAGTATACATTTTTCTCTCTCCATATCTTTACTAATCATTCAATTCCAAACTTGTCTCCATTTCCACATTTGTACTGAATCTTATCTTGTCAAGAGCACAATAATCTCAATATGTTGCCAAATAAAATTCTTATTAGATGTCAGTACTACTATAGCATGGGTAAATCTTCACTCCTTAAAATCTTAATCCATGAAACTTGTCTTCCATAAAAATATTGGATTTTCTTTTAGTTCCACTCTTAACCTCATGATCACTCCTTCTCAGATTCCTCATGGATGCTTCTTCACCTGAGCTCCCCTGAAACTGGTATTCCACAGAATTCTATCCTTGACCCATCTGTCTTCTTGATCTGTGATTCCCTCAGATGATCTCGTTCATTCATAGAGTCATAACCACCAGCGATAATATATACTGATGATTCCTAAATCATTACCTGTCCTGGTGCCTAATGTCACCAAGAAATCTCAAATATAGTATACCCAAACTGAAGTTTTTATCTTTTCAACTGTCCCTCATATCTCAATTAATAATACCAACGTTCATCACCTAGATCAAACTTTGAGAAACCCCTGTATGATTCCTTTCTCTGTCACATATAATTGATCACTCAGTCCTGCTACTTTTACCTTGTAAGTCAGTCTCAAATTTCTTTGCACACAGAGTAAACTGGAAAGCTGATAAAAAGGCATATCCTACACCTCATCCAAAAGTTTCTGATTCAGAGGATCTGGGGATGAAAATCTGCATTTCTAGTATAGGAAGTTTGGTTTTTTTAGGATGGCAAGATCTGAACATGTTTACAGGCTGCATATTGGCTGTGGATAAGGAATCACCAAAGAAGAAAAGAGGGAACTAATAATGTTGTTAGGCATGTAGGCACCCCCTTTGTTGTGACATCCGTCCTATAACGTTTGGTAATGCACAGTACTTTGAAAGTAGTGGAGGGGTGGGCGATGTATAAAGGTAAAGATCCTATTATTTTTACCCGACCTTGTCTTTTCTTAGCTGTATAAGTCAGTAAGACTTTTTTTCTGCTTCTTTTTCAAGTCTTACTGTTCTATTTTATACTGCATTAGAAAAGATTATATTCTTTTTTTAAAACAAGAAGCCCAAAATGGAGTTGCTTACGCTAAGCCCCTCACCAAACTGAGACAACTTACAGCGTTGGCTCTCCCAGAAATGGCATCTTAAACCAGTCAGGAATCGCCAGATCAGCCTTAGTTAAGGAATCTGCCTGACAGACGCCTGCCATCCCTTAAAGGAAAGTAACTTTGCTGTAACCAACGTGCTTTTTTGCCTAGTTTATTTTCCTCGTTCCTACTCCCTTCTGCCTAAGAAAGTCTTTCATTTTGAACAGCTCCTTGGAGCTCCTCTCCATTTGCTAGAATGGATGCTTCTCGATTGAATCGGCTTTTTCTCATATATAACTCCTAAACTTTTTTTTTTTGCGGTAGGCGGGCCTCTCACTGCTGTGGCCTCTCCCGTTGCGGGGCACAGGCTCCGGATGCGCAGGCTCGAGCGGCCATGGCTCACGGGCCTAGCCGCTCCGCGGCACATGGGATCCTCCCATACCGGGCACCAGGCTCCGGACGCGCAGGCTCAGCGGCCATGGCTCACGGGCCTAGCCGCTCCGCGGCACGTGGGATCCTCCCATACCGGGCACAAACCCGCGTCCCCTGCATCGGCCGGAGGACTCTCAACCACTGCGCCACCAGGGAAGCCCACTCCTAAACTTTTTAAAATGCCTCAGTTTATTTTTTAAGAGCTCTTAGTGTGAAAAGAGGGAACCGCAGGAGACCCCCGACCGCCGCAGGAGCGACGAGCACCCCAACGTGGTACCTGCTGAGCCCTGAGCCCGAGTCCTTCTCGCCGCCTCAGGAGGTGCTGGGTCGGTCGCTCGAGGAGCCTCCGCGGCTTCTGCCTGAGGAGCTTTCAGACTGTGTTTGAACTTATCTTTTAACAGGCTCGCTGCCGGAAACCTCGGACTGGGTCCCACTTAGAAACGGACCGACTTGCGGTCAGATGTGGGTCCGACTTAGAAACGGGACCGGATTTGGGGTCGGACCGCGGACAAGTTAGAAAAGGGACTGGTTCCGGGTCAGACTGGGCTGGACTGAAGCTGGACTGGGCCTAGCGTGAGGCGTCAGGGGAATAAATTCTGTTTTAAGGCCGAACAAGCGGGTTAACCTTACCCAAGATAAACCGTGAATTACAGCGGCCACAGCAAGAACTTTTAACCTGGATAAGCTTTTCCACCTACGAGGTGCCCTAGAAAATAGGGGGTTCTCGGCCAAGAACTCACTAAAAAGAGTTGAGGGAAAACTATTTTTCCGCCGCCTCCTGAGCTTCTGGTGGACAGGATGAGACCCGCTTGGACATCCCACTCGCTCCAGAGCCTGTAGAATCCTGGGGAAAACTGGCAGAAGAAAGCAAAGGGTAAGAATTCTTATCAAAGTCAGCGCTCCCAGATTTCTATTTGTGGTGCCTGGTTGAGAGGAAAGTAAAATTTCAGGTTGCCCCTTCCTTCCCAAATTCAGACTGGCAGGCAAAAAGCACTTGTAAGAATTAGATCGTTGACCTGACTTGTGAATTTGCTTTTGGATACCCATTGGTTGTTGATTCTTTCCCAGGGAAAGCTACTGCCTTCTTGATTGTCTCGTTGGCTTGCCAACAGTCAGGTGGCTGGGAGTCCCCCAAATATGGCTGGACAGAAATGTGGGTTGCACTCTGTTTGCGGCTGGGTTCCTACTGACTGTTGCAGCTCTCAGGGGAATTGTCTGAGTTTTTTTTCTTTTGGTTGTCTTTAGGAGTGGTGCTGGGTCTTGGGAGGGTAGTATCTTTTGACTGTCTTTGGGGGCACCTCTTGCGTCCATGGGGTTGTTCAGTACATGGGGTTGTTCCCTGAGTAGGGGCCGAAATGACAAAAAAAAAAAAGGTAGGGGGGGATATATATCTTTGCCATCTAGCTAATTCCGGGCTTGCCTGTATTTAAAATTATTTGGCTCTCTGAGGCTAGCCTCTGAGGACCACCATTGCCTCATTTGAAAAGCAAAGATAAACCTATGTAACTGTAAAAATAATAACAAAGATCACACTGGATATGTAAATGAAAATGTTTTGAAACATTACAGTTGTTCATCAAAGGCAAAGTTGTACTAACTGTGTCTATCACTTTCAAATTTTAAAAATAAGTTATAATTCCTGTTCTTAGGCTTTTTAAAGATGTTTTCTTCTGCCAAATGTAAAATCTGTCATAGCGTGTGAAAAAAAATAATGAAGAGCTTATTCTTATAAGGAATAAAGATTCTTATTCTTTATAGGAATAAAACATGGAACCTGAAAATTTGCTCTGTCCAAAGTTTTGGGTTTTTTTCACATTCCAAAGCATATGGTATCAGAACATGTATTGCAAAATAGTTTTATATCATTATATAAAGGATTACTAGTGCCACTTCTGGCATTGTGCACTATGTTTGAATTTACATTTCAAATGCATACAGTGTTGAGAAATATAAAAAGTAAAGTGATGGCTAAAAATTACCACAGAAATATTTCAGAGGACAATTACCAGTAAAAGCAACAAAGAAGAAAACAAACAAACATGAAATCTAAGTAGATTAGTTGATTATAAAAATTGAGTAAAAAGAAACATTTTGAATGGAAATAAACTTCACTGAGAATGCTCAAAGTACGGACTTCCTATATTTTATATACTTTAAAAAACAACAAAATATCACCTACAAGTGACTCCCAAATTGAGATTAAAAGGTTTAGAAAATAGAGATGGACTACGGAGAAATGGCTAAACTCAGTAAGAATTCTGAACAAGTAAAAGTATGCAAGATTTTGAGATTGACAACTTAGACTTTGGAGTCATGTTGCCTCCTCCAACACTTAGTGGTTAGGTTGCAAATGACCCAACCACTGTGAATCTCATTTCCCTCATCTGTGAGATAAAGATCATCAAGGGCCCCCTGAACAACATTATTGGGAAGATTAAATGAAAATGTCACAAGTAAAGTGGTTGGGACAGCGCCTGGCACTTAGGCACCATTCAGCAAAGGGCAGCTCATGAAGTGTGGGTGTTGTAGCTGCTGCTTATAAGTGTTAGACAGAGACATGGTTCCCTCCTTTTGGGGCTTGGGTCAAACTGATCCATTCATTTAGAGGGCACCATCTTTGAGGAACCACATGATTCTGGAACTCTGCTTGGGCATCCATCCATTTCTGGTGCCTCGGGCAGTAGAATTTAAGGGTTAGAGCTTAGACTTTGTGTCAGACTACTTGAGTGAACTCCTGGCTCCAAGACTTCGGAAATGCATGATCTTAATTAAGTCACTTAACCTCTTTATTTATCTATACAATGAGGATGAAAATAATAGTTGACTAAATGGGTTATTGTGAAATTTAAATAACATGTTTCACATAAAGCACTTAAAACAGCATATGAAACATAGTACTCAATAAATAAATATCAATCACTGCCTAATCTACCATTTTATCCTTCAGTGTGTTGTAAAAATAGTAATGAGGCTATCCACTAAGACTATCTAAATAGAGGCTTATTACTTATGCTTCATTTCACCACATAACTGTTCTTCTGATAAACCCTGAACTGAACTCTTTTTCTGATTTAAATTAACCTCAGAAGAGTAAGCTATATATATTCTGGGAAGGTAAAAAGAGTAAAAAAGGAAGTGGCTGAAAGCTTAGAATTATGAGTTGAGTAAGGAAAGAGAGTGAGAAAGAGAAAGAACAGCAGACTGGTAACTAGAGAAAGTGAGAGAAAACATGGGATGTAAGCAGGAATTTCCTGTCACTCGCTCCTAGCAGCTGGTTGTTGGATAGGAATAAGAAAAGTAGGGCAGCTGGCAAACACCCAGCTCTAGCTTCTCTTTCTGAGACCCTCCCCCACTACCAATGGCACTGTGACTACTCTTGTCTAGCGCGACGCTCTAGCCCAGATTTTGCAAGCTGATGTAGCTCTGCACACACACCCCTTCAATACAGAAAGGTGCTGTAGCATGTCCCTGTCTAAATGTATCTCTTCTCTGTCCATTTTCTTTCCCCATTACTATGTTTCTCTCTTGCCATTGACAGCCACAATTATAACTGTTGTCTCCACTAGTTCCTTCCACTATGAATATTGCCTATTTCACTTCAGTCTGGCTTCAAATACACCATTCCAGGGAAGCCAGTCTTGTTGACATCATCAAATTATTTAAGTCCATTTTACTATGTGTCAGTACAATTTCCTGGAGTTGTTCGTATCCTTTTTCAAAACCCTGGGATTTATAGATCACAATAAGGATTTTGAGGTTTTATCCAAAGTGCACTAGAAAACCACAAAAAGATGTTTTGGGAGGGAAACCTCCAGTGACACTACACTCTCTGGGTTTTGCACCTACTTCTCTAGTGTATCCTCCTCAAACAAAATTCTAAATGCCAGCTGTTATCAACTGAATGTTTGCATCTCCTCCAGATTTACATGTTGAAGCCTAATCCCCATAACGATGGTATTAGGAGGTAGAGCTTTTGGGAAGTGCTTAGCTTTAGGAGGGTGCTTAGCTTTAGGTCAGGAGGGTGAAGCTCTCAGGCTGGGATTAGTGCCCTTTATAAACACAGGAAGAACACCAAAGTTCTCACTCTCTCCTCCATTTGAGGACAGAGAGAAAAAGCAGAGGTCTGCAAGTCAGAGGGAGGGCGCTCACCAAGAATCAAATCTGCTGGCACAGTGATCTTGGACTTCCCAGCCTCCAGAACTGTAAGAAATAAATGCTGTTGTTTAAGTCACCTAGTCTGTAGTATTTATTATGGCAGCCTGAGCTCATACACAGGTGTTCCCCAGGGTTCAGTTTGGAGACCTCCTCCTTCTTTCTCTACACTTTTTCTCCAGGGGTTTTCATCCAGTTCCATAAGTTTTCAAGACTATCTAAATGTGTCAATGAATTCCAAATTTGTACTTTTTGGCTCCCCAAATTTCCTTTGAGCTCCAGATTTTTATAACAATATGCTTATCCTACATTTTATTGGGCATCTCACAGATACCTCAAACTTAAGTTTAAAAATTGTTTTTTATAGCCTCCTAATTATATTTTTCTTAGTCCTGCCCATCTTTTTTATTTATTTTTTAACATCTTTATTGGAGTATAATTGCTTTACAATGTGTGTTATTTTCTGCTTTATAACAAAGTGAATCAGCCATTCATATACATATATCCCCATATCCCCTCCCTCTTACATCTCCCTCCCACCCTCCCTATCCCACCCCTCTAGGTGGACACAAAGCACCAAGCTGATCTCCCTGTGCCATGCAGCTGCTTCCCACTAGCTATCTATGTTACATTTGGTAGTGTATATATGTTCATGCCACTCTCTAACTTCGTCCCAGCTTCCCCTTCCCCCTCCCCATGTCCTCAAGTCCATTCTCTATGTCTGTGATTCCATATATATGTGTTAGCATACGGTATTTGTTTTTCTCTTTCTGACTTACTTCACTCTGTATGACAGACTCTAGGTCCATCCACCTCACTACAAATAACTCAATTTTGTTTCTTTTTATGGCTGAGTAATATTCCATTGTATATATGTGCCACATCTTCTTTATCCATTCATCTATCGATGGACACTTACGTTGCTTCCATGTCCTGGTTATTGTAAATAGAGCTGCAGTGAACATTGTGGTACATGACTGTTTTTGAATTATGGTTTTCTCAGGGTATATGCCCAGTAGTGGGATTGCTGGGTCATACGGTAGTTCTATTTTTAGTTTTTTGAGGAACCTCCATGCTGTTCTCCATAGTCTGCCCATCTTTTTTAAAAAGAGAAGTTTTAACACCCACAAGTTGCAAAGCATAAGCACTGTTAGTCATTCTTGATTCTTCATCCTTCCTTAATCCTCCCATACTATCCCTTAAGTCTTCTCCAAATCAATCCAAAATATCTTTTCTTTTCCTCACCACTGCTACGACTCTGGCCCAAGTCACCATCTTCTATCCTAGGAACTCCTACAGTGTGCGTCTTATTCTTACTCTATTTGCCCTCTTGCCCTCCTCCACTTGCTTCTGCAGATTCATCTGTTAAAATATTAATGATGCCCTCATTACTCAAAATCTTTTAAGTAAAACCCAATTCTGCTGTTGCCTACAGATCTCAGCTTAATCCTGTGTCTTGCCTACCCATCCACCTTCATTTCATGCCCCTGGGTCCTAGGTGCAGTGGCCATCTCTTAAATCTCAGCAGGGACCATGCTCTGTCTTACTCATGCTGTTCCCTCTCCTGTGAATGCTGTTTCTGCTGATCTTCATATAGCGATTCTTTATTAATCCTTCAAATCCCAGTTTAAATGTCCCCTGCTCATGGAGGGCCTACCCACTTCATCTATGTGGATTCCCTTTCTTATTCTTTCTTTCTCAACCATTTGTTCCTGATTGAATTAAGAGTATTTTATATGTATTGTTGCTTATATATTTGCTATCTTTATTTCTCATTACACTGTAAAATACAAAAGGGCAGGATCTTGTTCCTTGTATTCATTAATGCATGCTCAGTATCCAGCACATTTGCTGGATTCGTAGCACACAATATGCTGAATGAATGAACTCAAGTATGAAACAGGCACTCAACATGCACCTAAATAATTAGAGTTTATTATAAATTACACCATATAAACATGTTTAACTATATTACTATTTAGTAATGCTTAAATATTACACATAATTGTTATGCAGAAATATTTTGAGTTCACCAACACATTTTTATTGAACCCAGTACCTACTTTATGCCCAGAATACTGTGTGGTATTATGGGGAGAGTTGATTAAAAATAAAGATAATCATTACTCTTAAAAAAAGGTTACAATCTAGAGGAGCTAATGTTTAAATACACAAAAAACATGGAAAGGATGTATAAAATGATTTTGTGATGTGAAAAATAGCTGTAAAATATTTAATGAAACTTAATGATAATGAGGATCTATTTGATGAAGAGTCATGGCCCTCCAAAAAGTGAGCACCTATGAGATGAGATAAAATAAATAACAATAGCAGGTCCCACTAAAGTTGCAGAATCATATTACATATATGTGTGCACATGCAAAGCTCATGTGCCTTGGGAATTTTTAATACCTGCAGATAATTTATAAGAAGAATTCAGAATTGTAGTTTATCTAAGAAAAGTCAAAGTACATAATACTTTGGGGTAGCAAAATATAATATATAAACAATAGTAACCTACCTTGCGTTTATCCTCTGACTGGTGTCAGACTGGCAAAAATGAATAATGTATATACCTACTAACAGTGTGTCCACAGTACGGTTGGAGGGAGAGGGAAGTAAAATAATCATATAAAAGCCAAATCAATTTACAGTTCAACAAGTGGTATAGAAAATACATACACACAAAGATGCTATGGAAGCCCCATGATTGAGGAGTCAACTAATTTGCTTGTGGGAGTCTAAGGCGGATTTACACAGGGTGTGTCATTTGAGCCAAGCCTTGAATATAAGTAGAGTTTTGACTGCTCATAAAATGAGAGAAGCTTATTCTAGATAGAAGGAATGACTTGTTCAAAGTCATAGGCCTGAGAGGAAACGAGTTGTCTGTGGAATATAGAATGCAAAGCAGTCTCAGTGAATTAATACAATAGGTTCTTGGAGCATACAAGACTTTTTCTACCCAGGCCAAAACATTCTACTTAAAGGAAAAATGCAAAAACGCAAGCCAAATATGGTGATACAGCTGGTTATTTCGTCATGATGCAAAACTGCCTAATCAGTCCTTTAACTTCTTTCTGCTGTGTTAACCATCTTTGTTAAATGAAAAATAGTTTATCTTTTGGAGAAACTTTAGGGACTCTTAAATCACAGATCAATGCATGTTCTAAAGCTTTACGGCCCAATTTGGAGCTGCAAGCCACAGGTGGCCACAGAGCACTGGAAACGTGGCTGTTATCACATGTTGAAATGATAATATTTTGGATACATTGGTTTAAATAAAACACATTATCAATATTATTTCACCTACAGGCATACCTTGGAGATATTGCTGGTTTGGTTCCAGACCACTGCAGTAAAGCAAATATCACAATAAAGCGAATCATACAAATATTTTGGTTTCCCAGTGCATGTAAAAGTTAAGTTTACACTGAACTGTAGTCTGTTAAGTGTGCAATAGCATTATGTCTAAAAAACAATGTACATACCTTAATTTAAAAATACTGTGTTGCTAAAAAATGCTAACCATCATCTGAGCCTGCAGGAAGTCTTAGTCTTTTTGCTATAGTAATATCAAAGATCACTGATCACGAATCACCACAACAAATATAATAGTAATGAAAAAGTTAGAAATTTTGTGAGAATTACCAAAATGTGACACAGAGTCACAAAGTGAGCAAATGCTGTTGGAAATGGCACCGATAGGCTTGCTTGAGGTAGGGTTGCCACAAACCTTAAATTTGTAAAAAAAACACAACAGCTGCAAAGCACAAAAAACAAAGTGCAATAAAATGAGGGATGCCTGTATTTATTTTTCCTGTTTTTAAATGACTTCTAGAAAATTTTAAACTACATGTGCAGCTATTTCTGTTAAAGAGTACTGTTCTAAAGGGTTTATAAAACAAATTAATACTATTCTCTAGGAATGGACACCACCAATTTAGAAGATTAGGGATTATTCAACACTGAGCCCATAAAATCCTCTCTAAAATTTATGTGATTAAAATGAAAACCATAAAAGTTTAGCATTGTATGACACATAAGTATTCTCTCATACATGTGGGAAAGCATTGAGCATTTTTTTAAAATGTGGTTTTACCTAGAGAAACTGTAATTTATAATTTTAATTAAACCTGGAAAAGTTTAGCATTGTATGACACATAAGTATTCTCTCATACATGTGGGAAAGCATTGAGCATTTTTTTAAAATGTGGTTTTACCTAGAGAAACTGTATTTTATAATTTTAATTAAACCTGGAAAGCTTCTACAGTACTGTGTTGCCTTAGTGGAGAATTTCATGACCACCTTTATTTTTTAAATGAGGCTATTTATTGTGTTACTTTTGTTATTTCCACAATCTTAGAAAATTAACATACAAAAATACTTTTCTGATCCACATGTGATACCCTTCCTTTGACTCTCTTCATTTTTAATAGCACTTTGCATGTATTAAAGCTAAAGATACAATTAAAATGAAATCAGGTAGAAATGTATAGCAATTATTTTTATTGTGATTAGTTTTTTTTTAATTTTGAGAAATATAAAAGTAAAGAAGATGACAACATAATTTAGAATCAAATTGAAAATGGCTTAAAATGGTCAATATTTATTGGTCAAAACTAGACATTTTGGGACCCATCTACCATTACTATAAAATTAAGGAAATGCATTTAGAAATTATTTGTAAGTCAATAAACCTCAAATAAAAAGTTTTCCAAGGTTATTTTGGTAAAATTATTACCTGTACAAAAATTACAACTAATATTTATTTAGCTGAGTTAACATGAAGCAATAGTGACATTCAATAACATTAAACTAATTACATACAGCCACTAATTTCTGCGAAGTGCCTTAAAATAAAATGGATTGTTACTATCCACTGTGTTTAGGGAATTTCTGCTAATATAAGAGACTCAGTTTATAGGCTTCTTGGAATGATTGGGAATAACACAGCTGTTAAAATGCATGAGATTACACTGTAATAGCATCTTTTACCTAATAACAAATCAGGCCAGAAATACTAATAAACATAATCACTGGGCCCTTAATGGAAGATTTCTGCTAATTTTGAAAGCTTTACAATTAGCTGTGATTCAATGAACCTGATTCCCTGTTAAACTGTTAGGGAAGGCAAAACAGTGTTGTTTTAGGAAGGCAATGCTAAAGATTCTATGTGAATTTTTACTTTGTAAGGCAAGGTAATTTTAAAAATAAAATTGCTTCATTATTTTTTGTAACTATAAAAAATTCATACATTGCACTAAGATTAAAGTACACTTTTAAATACTCACAACCCACCAGGGCCATTGTACTACCAGCATCTCAGGCTTGCTCTCACACACTTCTCATTGTGCAAGAGACCTTCTTCCTCCTCCAGCCCTGCAAGCCTATTCTGGCCTGAGAATCCTTGTCCTTGCTGTTCCCTCTTCCAGAAAGGCAGTGTTCCTCAGTTCTCTCATAACTAGCTCCTTCTTTTCATTTAAATCTCAGTCAAACATTACTACTTCAAAGTCCTCTTTCCAGAGTTCCCTTTTTAAGTGCTCATCATTTCGCCTAATGCAAGAATTATTCCTTTCTTTTCCTCAGAACAATCATCAAATTTGAATTTATCTTGTTAATGTGTGTGCATAGTTGTTGTTAGACTTTCCTCTGTAGGACATACACTCCATGGAAGCAGAAACATTGTTTGGCTTGTCCACCTCTGCTAACAAACTAATTAATGAAGTAATGGTATACATACACACATGCCACACACACACACACATATTTATAAATATATAATATATTTATTGTCATATTGCTCCTGATATTTGGTAGTTTTTTTTTTTTCATTAAAAATTTATTGAGAGGGCTTCCCTGGTGGCACAGTGGTTAAGAATCCGCCTGCCAATGCAGGGGACACGGATTCGAGCCCTGGTCCGGGAAGATCCCACATGCCACGGAGCAACTAAGCCCATGTGCCACAACTACTGAGCCTGCGCACCTAGAGCCCGTGCTCTGCAACAAGAGAAGCCACCGCGGTGAGAAGCCCATGAACTGCAGCAAAGAGTAGTCCCCGCTCGCTGCAACTAGAGAAAGCCCGCGTGCAGCAACAAAGACCCAACACAGCCAAAAATAAATAATTAAAAAAAAAAATCTATTGAGAGCTTTCAAAGTCCATAAGCATATCTCTGTAGCATATGTTTTAATGATTACAGGGCTTCCACCATTTCAATACACTAGACTTTGTTATCAAATCCTCTATTGTTGGATACTTAGGTTCCTACCATTTTTGCATATTATAAACAATATTTTGACTTACATCCTTGTAGGTACATATTTGAACACTTGCCTGATTATTTCCTCCAGATAAATTCTAAGTTAAACTGCTAAGTAAATAAAAATATACAAATTTAAAATTTTGACTCATATAATCATACTTTTCTACAAAAAGTTTTACCAGTTTCTACTTACATCAACATTGTGTATAAGCGACTATTTCTCCATAGTCTTGGCAATATGGAAATTATCAATACTTAACGATTCAGTAGGGAAGAATATATCACATCTTTTTTTTTTTGGCTGTGTTGGGTCTTCGTTGCTGCACGCGGGCTTTCTCTAGTTGCGGTGAGCGGGGGCTACTCTTTGTTGCAGTGCATGGGCTTCTCACTGCGGTGGCTTTTCTTGTTGTGGAGCATGGGCTCTAGGCGCATGGGCTTCAGCATTTGTGGCTCGCAGGCTCTAGAGCACAGGCTCAGTAGTTGTGGTGCACGAGCTTAGTTGCTCCATGGCATGTGGGATCTTCCCGGACCAGGGACAGAACTCGTGTCCCCTGCATTGGCAGGCGGATTCTTAACCACTGCACCACCCGGGGAAGTCCCTATCATTTCTTTTTTGAATGAATTGTTCATGGCCTTTGGAACATTGGAAAGTTTATCTTGTTCAATGATTTCTAAGATCTATTTACATATTAAGATTATTTAATATATGTGGTCAAATAACTCTGTTACATATAATTTTTTCTAATTTTTATATGTATTTTATCTTTTTCATGTATGTTTAGCTGTTTTATAGTAAAATCTGTTTTCCCTTCAAGTTTTTTATTTTTAGTATCAAGTTTTACAGGGTGCCACTTTATCTCAAGACTGTGAAAATTACACACACACACACAAAACATACATAATATGCATATATTATAATATATATCACATATGTACATTCTATATATTGGTCTCATTTTCATCTTTAATATTCAACAAAAATCTATAAGTATTAGAGAAATCACTTTGCAAGTTTGAAAGTGTTGAGGCTTATATCAGTGTACCATCCTGATAGTTTGATACAAAGTCCTTAATATTTTCTATTGATCTCAAAGAGAACCTCACAAATAATATTGTTCCTGTATAGGACAAAAATGCTAAAATCCCTTAATTGCAAATGTGTCTTTCTCAATTGACTTTAATTTTGTTTCATAAGGATGTGCCTTAAAAGGGGCTGCCTAAACTTCTAAACAGACTTAGAAACTTAGAGTAAGAGTTTAATAGTAAGTACCAGTAATAGAGATTACATGTCTTTAGGTTGCATTTTGGTACCATATAATGTTTTCAGTTATGACTAAAAAACAGCCCACTCTCAAATATATTCTGAAGGTAGATACAGTTTGAAACATCATGATTTAACAGGTGGCTTAGTGGGTGACTCAGTCCTTTCACTCTGGCTCTAACAATAACATAAAAGGATTTTTTAGTGTGACATCACTTTTCTTTTTTCTTTGATATCAACCACACACAAAAAAAGACTGGGTTATACTTCCAATTGTGCTGTCTTTAACTTGGATAATGAAGTTACCATCCTATCAGTACCTAAGACTTCCTTAAATGTTCTGTTATATTCAACCACATCTCCAAGAGAAGTGATGATGGGGCTAAAGTCCCACTGAGTAAGTAAAGTTTGCTTTTATCATAAACTCATTATTCTCAAGGCAAGGGCTGGAACCTATTTTTGGAAGCCTGAAATATTAAATTTTTCATTTTCATGTTAACTTTTTTCATTTTCTTGCTCTTTTTGTGCATAATAGAAATTAATAATAAGACAAATTGTCACCTGTGTGATACATAGCCATGATTAGTATTTCTGTGGTTCCCTTTAATATTTCAGTGCAAATTTGTTAGAAAATACCATAAATAATAATAACAAAGCTGTTGTAAGGACTGACTATATGCTAAGAGCTTTAAGAATATTAATTCATTTACTCTTCATAGCAAACTCATGAGATTAGTACTATCTATATTCCTACTTGACAGGCAAAACCTGACTGACCAGAAACTTAAGACACTTGTCCAAAGTCACACAGCTAGGAATGGCAGAGATAAGACACAAAGGTAGGCAGACTGCTTCTACAGCCCCTCTCAAAGAGTATACTCTCTACTGCTTCACAAAACTTACAGTTTCCTCCAGCTTCCGTAATCTGAAGTTATGGCAGGGTTATAATGAAAGTAATAGACAACATTTCACTGATCCAGCAAGGCCAACTTCTACAGTTCTAAGGCAACCCGATTTCAATTACTCCTAAGAAGTTCTGGAAATCCTAATGTGTTAGGGGTGTATCATGGGTTTGCCAGTGTACTCTGTCTATAGCATACTTCCCGCGTCATTGCTGAGAAGTTTCCTGCTGTCTAATTTAACTCCCACGTCAGCCTGATTCATTTATTCATTGACATTTATTGAATACTTACTATGTGTTCATTACTGTTCTAGCCACTGGGAAAACAGCAGAGAAGGAAACAAAATCCTTGCTCTTATGAAGCCTATATTCTAGATAACAGTGATGAGTGATAAATAATTTGTCTACTAGCAGTAAGTGCTGTGGATGAAAAAGTCAAAGATGGGAAAAGTCACTTTATATGAGATGGTGACATTATATATAAATGTCATCTCAACAATAAGATGACATTTGATTAAAGATCCAAATGAAGTAAAGGAATGATCCATGTAGATTTCTGGGAGAAGGCCACTCCAGGAAGAGTTCTGAAGAATATCCAGAGCACCAGTGTGATTGGAGGGAAGGAAACAGAGGAGAGTAGTATGGTCAAAGAGACAGAGGGGCAGATGAAATGGGAAATGTGTGTGTGTGTGTGTGTGTGTGTGTGTGTGTGTGTGTGTGTGTAGTACATGCATATATACAGACATGCACACATTTCTATGTATTTAAAGTAGAGCCAAAAAGATTAAATGCTGGTTTTCGTGTGTGTATGAGAGAAAGAAAATTAAATATGACTTCAAATGTTTGGCCTAAGCACCTGGAAGAATGGAAGCTATTACAGAAAGATTGAAGGCAATTGGGTGAGCAATTCTGGCAGGGAGCTAGATGTTCAAGTTATAGATATGTTAAATTTGAGATTCCTATTCACTTTCAAAATGGAGCTATTGAACAACCAGTTGCAGTTGTGAGTCCTCCTTGAGGAAGCGTTACTAGCCAGAGATGAAATCTGGGAGTTGTCATGTCATGAATTGTATTTAATGCCATGAGACTGGGTGAGTTCACCTTCAGAATTCATGTAAAATGAGAAGACAGATGACCAATTTTGATATCGGTTGACATTTAGAGGCTATGAATATGAGAGAGAAATTACATTGTTTGACTGAAGAAAAAGAAATAGAATATAAAATCTGAAGGAATAGAGGATCTTAACATCCTTCAGACAATATTTTATGACAATATTATGTTTTACAACTACACTTTCATAAAAGATACACGGTAGAGTTCATGGAGATAATGTACTTGAATAAGGGAAGAGCCTTTGGCTTTACCAATGAACCAAGAAGAATATAAAGTTGATATTATTTTATGAAAATAAAGGCAATGACAGGGATACATATGTTAATTCTTGGCATGGAATTGGGTCAAGAGCACATGCCAACACATCATTTTCAAGAGGTAAAGATGGAGAATTTGTTATAAATATCCTTAAATGGTCAATGGATATTAACGAAAAGCAAAGTCTGTTTATAAATTTCCCTGAGTCATTCTTCTTCTTATTAATCTTGCAAGCAATAGGAGGTCAAGTTGTTGAAGAAATGAAAGTGTTCCTTGGCTCTAATCTCACAAAACAGCACAAGAACCCTGGTATATATACGCAGATAATTTCCTAATATACACAGCAGACCATAGTAATAACACAATTTTTTTACATAGAGTGCTAATCCTGGGAACACTTCCTATGCATTTATAAGACAGAATTATTTTTATCTTCATTCATCTATTTCCCCTGTTTACTAATATTAAGAGAATTTCATTATATTAAAGCTGAATTTAGTACTTGTTAATAGCAACATACTAATAGCTGAATCTGGTACATGTTCTTAAATTCGTGCTTGTGTTCTAAGTTTTATATAAATAACATTTTAAATTTTTTAAAAATAGGGAATGATAAATAAGTATACATTTTCTCAGATGATTTCATGTTGAATGCTCAAGTGAAAAAAAGCTATTGGGTGTGGGCAGATTAGATAATGATCAAATGTTATGTGCTTTTCCTCAGCTTTTTTTTTTTTTTCATAACATTCATGTCAGGGCCATAACATTAATGAGAGGAATGCAGCATTTGCTGTCAGACTTTATGAACATAAACCTCAATGCTAGGGTGAATAACGAAAACTCATTAGTAATTTAAGTAATGCTCTGCAAGCTGGATGTACAAAACTTAGGCAAAGAAATCTAAATTATAAATCAAATGAACTACCATTGGCAAAAGTATATATTTCACATGAATTTAAGAGAAGCTAATGGCTTATACACCTTTGATCTCATTTTACCTTGTATATTTTACCATTTAGGACTAATTTAAAGGGTGCAAACTTACAGTTATTAAATAAACAAGTCATGGGGATATAATGTACAACATGGTGACTATAGTTAATAATACTGTATTGTACATCTGAAAGTTGCTAAGAGAGTAGATCTTAAAATTTCTCATCAAAAGAAAAAATTTGTAATTATTTATGGTGATGGATGTTAACTAGATTTGTTGTGATCACTTCCCAGTGTAATATACAAATATCGAATCATTATGTTGTATACCTGAATCTAGTAAAAAGTTATATGTCAATTATATTCTCTATGAAATAATTTAAAACAAAATTGACCGTATTATTATCAACATAATTATAGCTCAATACATACGATTGACCTTTATATATAGACAATTTTTTCCAGCCTTATTGAGATATAATTGACAAATAACACTGTGCAAGTTTAAGGTATACAGTGTGATGATTTGATAATCATATGCATTGTGAAATGATTACCACAATAATATGAGATCTACTCTCTTAGCAAATTTTAAGTACACAATACAGTATCAGTAACTGTATTCACTATTCTGATGTCAATTCTCCCATTATACAAATTTCTGATCCTAATAGTGCTTCCTGATTATTTGCCATTAAAAACTTCTTAGTGTGGTGATTACCCCTTAATGAGGAGATGTCCTTGAAATAGAAGCCTAATTTTCATCTCTGTGTCCCACTTCTTCTGCTTCTTTTTTTTAAACATGTTGAGATACCAATGATATCAAAGAGAAATTTAAGTCAAACTGATGCATTTGGAGGAGTTAAACTTTTTACCTGAACACCTGTATCTATCTTAGTTTAATTAAATCAGTATTTAAAACAGCATTCAACCATAGATCTTAAAAGGATCATTGAATAAAAATTCATTACCTTCCTGTAATTATATATATTTTAATACCTTGGTGGGACAGACTCATTTCAAAATAGTGTGTATGTCCACTGACTTTTAAAATAGGGTATGTCTGATAAATAACATCATGACATACTTTGCTTAATTTATTTAAAACTCCTTGTTTTAAATATAAAGAATATTTGAGTGTGAAAGAGCATTATTTAATTTTCTTACAGTTAAAGATGATGTTTGATTTATTACCAAATTGTAACCATTCTAAATGTATTGAAAGTTAGTAAGCCTCAAGAAAACTTAATGCAATTTAAACATAGGCTGGCATTCTCTACTTTATTTATCTATTTGATATTTAATACAAACTTTATTTATTTAAACATCTTTATTGGAATATAATTGCTTTACAATGTTGTGTTAGTTTCTGCTGTATAACAAAGTGAATCAGCTATATGTATACATATATCCCCATATCCCCTCCCTCTTGTGTCTCCCTCCCAACCTCCCTATCCCACCCCTCTAGGTGGTCACAAAGCACAGAGCTGATCTCCCTGTGCTACGTAGCTGCTCCCCACTAGCTATTTTACATTTGGTAGTGTATATATGTCAATGCTACTCTCTCGCTTCGTCCCAGTTTACCCTTCCCCCTCCCCATGTCCTCAAGTCCATTCTCTCCACCTGCATCTTTATTCCTGTCCTGCCCCTAGGTTCATCAGAACCATTTTGTTTTTAGATTCCATATATATGTGTTAGCATATGGTATTTGTTTTTCTCCTTCTGACTTACTTCACTCTGTATGACAGACTCTAGGTCCATCCACCTCACTACAAATAAATCAATTTTGTTTCTTTTTATGGACGAGTAATATTACACTGTATATATGTGCTACTTCTTCTTTATCCATTCATCTGTCGATGGATACCTAGGTTGCTTCCATGTCCTGACTATTTTAAATAGTTCTGCAATAAACATTGTGGTACATGACTCTTTTTGAATTGGCATTCTCTACTTTAAGAAGTCAAGTATGATTCTTGTGAGCTAACCTGTGATATAATCGGTGAGAAAGCATGGCCTACATATGCCCACATCTTAAATTTCAAATAGAATCAAATCCCTAATTGTTACTTTCTTCTGTGAAGACAGTTGCTCTCAACAGGATTCTTTAATTAGGAAGAGAAATGGTTCTGGAAAAAGCTCTAACTGATTTTAAAATGTTTTTTAGAAGAAAAATTGGTTGAAATTACTGGCATTAATACATTTGGGTCTGCATGTCAAATGCATATACAGACTTCATTCTTGAATGGCTAAGAGCTACGTACATATAAATAGAACTAAAATGATAGAATTTAAGACTCCAACAGAAGTGTCATCTATGGTTTTCTTAGCACAGCATTTATTCCCTTTTTCTGTTAATGAGAATTCAACTTCTTTGGAACACTGCCCGTCTCTGTCACATACTCTTGGACCATCAATTAAAGTATAGACCCCTTGTGGCCATGATGTGAGCTTGTGACTCAACTTTGGCTGTTTCAATTCTTTCACCTGGGTATGTGAATTTTGAACAGAGTGCCGTATAGCGTGAAAAGAACTGGAGATGATACAGCTCATATGCAAACACCCCCTTGACTATTCTTTTGTTCCTGTTCACATCGCTGGATTTTCCTTGGTCCCTCTTTCTGAGACCTAACTATTAGGTTTTCTTTCTGAGATTCCACACTGCCTTGTATACGTCTAATAAATTCTTTTTTGGCTCTAGCTAGGCAGAATCAACTTCTGTTACTTACAAGCAAAAATCTCTGGCCAATGAAAGCTCACAAAAATGATAAAATATTATATGTTAAGAAAAAAATAAATGTTTCTGTGGGGAAGTAATACTAAATAAATTAGAATCGGCACATAAAATGTGCCATAAATCTTAAGTTGGAAAGTACAACAGGCAGGCAAGTGATTAATGAATAAACTGTAACAACCTAGCAGGAAAAAAAATTGACAGTTTTTATTGCTTAGCTGCAGCTATTAGAAATTACATTAATTCTACAACAAAGATAAAAGTGAAATGGAGATACAGGTGTAGATGAGGTCAAGCTTGGATATTCTTTCACATTGATCCCAGAGATTTTCCTAGAAAAATTCCCCTGATCAACTTTGTTGCCCCTCAGTAGGACTATATATTTTGTTTTGCATATGTTCTAAGCTCTTTTGCATTCTTTAATGCATTTTTAAGCTGAAATTGGGCAGAGCTTGTGGTTACTATGTTTTCTATATCTGGTAGAGTGAATCCTGCAGAATCATTATTCTGTTAACACATATTGACTTCATTCCAGTTAGTAAGCACACACACACACACACACACATTTATTGGCAATTTGATCTCTAAGACTGCTCTCAATGATTAGGTAGCTGCTGTTGAGACATAATTTCAAATGAATTGGGGGTCTCACAAAGCATATTCTACACAATTTTACCATTAAAAATATTATTTTACTACAAGTCTTTTCTAAAAGCAACTCTACCTCTTTCTTCATAATCTCATGATATAGCGCTGGTACTATACCATCCACATATTTTTTTTAGTTACATAAACTTCATAAGCCTAAGGACAACATGGCAGAACTATAGTAGCTCTAATACGCTTCAATGCCAATCTATGTAAATTCTTTAAGACAAAATTTATGTCTGTTTAAAACCCAAGGTCTTTATACAATTACAGAAGAGATTTTAGCAAACTAGTCAAATAAAGCATTATACGAAAACTTTGACATGCCTGAAAATAAATGCATACAAAAATTTAGTGAACTATGGGAGACTGTTGAGCTCAGGCTCTGGCATGACCTCAGAACTGGGTTCAACTCTCAGAGAGTGTCAGAGCCAAATGACACAACCAAGGCAAAGAGCAGGACAAGGAGGGCTTTATTACTTGCATTTCCCCAGCACCAGTTATTGAAGAGGCAACTAACTGCAGAACAACCATGTGGAAAAGACTGAAACCTACCAGAAAAGATCTCTACAACTAAAGATATAAAGAAGTAACGCCAATGAGACAGAGTCAGCTTTACCCATCACCAGTCCCTCCCATCAAGCCTCTTAGATACCCTCATCCACCAGAGGGCAGACAGCAGAAGCAAGAAGAACTACAGTCCTGCAGCCTGTGGAACAAAAACCACATTCACAGAAAGATAGATAAGATGAAACGGCAGACGGCTATATATCAGATGAAGGAAGAAGATAAAACCCCAGAAAAACAACTAAATGAAGTGGAGATAGGCAAACATCCAGAGAAAGAATTCAGAATAATGATAGTGAAGATGCTCCAGGACCTCGGAAAAAGAATGGAGGCAGAGATCAAGAAGATGCAAGAAATGTTTAACAAAGACCTAGAAGAATTAAAGAACAAACAAACAGAGATGAACAATACAACAAATGAAATGAAAACTACACTAAAAGGAATCAATAGCAGAATAACTGAGGCACAAGAATGGATAAGTGACATGGAAGACAGAATGGTGGAATTCACTGCAAGGAAAGAATAAAGAAAAAAGAATGAAAAGAAGACATCCTAAGAGACCTCTGGGACAACATTAAACGCAACAACATTCGCATTATACGGGTCCCAGAAGGAGAAGAGAGACAGAAAGGACCAGAGAAAATATTTGAAGAGATTATAGTCGAAAATTTCCATAACATTGGAAAGGAAATAGCCACCCAAGTCCAGGAAGCACAGCGAGTCCCATACAGGATAAACCCAAGGCGAAACATGCTGAGACACATAGTAATCAAATTGGCAAAAATTAAAGACAAAGAAAAATTCTTGAAAGCAGCAAGGGAAAAATGACAAATAACATACAAGGGAACTCCCATAAGGTTAACAGCTGATTTCTCAGCAGAAACTCTACAAGCCAGAAGGCAGTGGTATGATATACTTAAAGTGATGAAAGGGAAGAACCTACAGCCAAGATTATTCTACCCGACAAGGATCTCATTCAGATTCGATGGGGAAATCAAAAGCTTTACAGACAAGCAAAAGCTAAGAGAATTCAGCACCACCAAACCAGCTCTACAACAAATGCTAAAGGACTTCTCAAAGTGGGAAACACAAGAGAAGCGAAGGACCTACAAAAACAAACACAAAACAATTAAGAAAATGGACATAGGAACATACATATCGATAATTACCTTAAATGTGAATGGATTAAATGCTCCAATCAAAAGACACAGGCTTGCTGAATGGATACAAAAACAAGACCCATATATATGCTGTCTACAAGAGACCCACTTCAGACCTAGGGACACATACAGACTGAAAGTGATGGGACAGAAAAAGATATTCCATGCAAATGGAAATCCAAAGAAAGCTGGACTAGCAATACTCATATCAGATAAAATAGACTTTAAAATAAAGAATATTACAAGAGACAAGGAAGGACACTACATAATGATCAAGGAATCAATCCAAGAAGAAGATATAACAATTATAAATATATATGCACCCAACATGGGAGCACCTCAATACATAAGGCAACTGCTAACAGCTACGAAAGAGGAAATCGACAGTAACACAATAATAGTGGGGGACTTTAACACCTCACTTACACCAATGGACAGATCATCCAAAATAAAAATGAATAAGGAAACAGAAGCTTTAAATGACACAATAGACAAGATAGATTTAACTGATATTTGTAGGACATTCCATCCAAAAATAGCAGATTACACTTGCTTCTCAAGTGCGCATGGAACATTCTCCACATTAGGTCACATCTTGGGTCACAAATCAAGCCTCAGTAAATTTAAGAAAATTGAAATCATATCAAGCATCTTTTCTGACCACACACTATGAGATTAGAAATGAATTACAGGGAAAAAAATGAAAGTAACACAAACACATGGAGGCTAAACAATACGTTACTAAATAACCAAGAGATCACTGAAGAAATCAAAGAGGAAATCAAAAAATACCTAGAAACAAATGACAATGAAAACACGATGATCCAAAACCTATGGGATGCAGCAAAAGCAGTTCTAAGAGGGAATTTTATAGCTATACAAGCCTACCTCAAGAAACAAGAAAAATCTCAAGTAAACAATCTAACCTTACACCTAAAAGAACTAGAGAAAGAAGAACAAAAAACACCAAAGTTAGCAGAAGGAAAGAAATTATAAAGATCAGAGCAGAAATAAGTGAAATAGACACAAAGAAAACAATAGCGGGCTTCCCTGGTGGCGCAGTGATTGGGAGTCCGCCTGCCGATGCAGGGGACATGGGTTCGCACCCCGGTCCGGGAGGATCCCACGTGCTGCGGAGCAGCTGGGCCCATGAGCCATGGCTGCTGAGCCTGTGTGTCCGGAGCCTGTGCTCCGCAGGGGGAGAGGCCACAACAGTGAGAGGCCCGCATACCACACACACAAAAAAAAAACAAAACAATAGCAAAGATCAATAAAACTAAAAGCTGGTTCTTTGAGAAGATAAACAAAATTGATAAACCATTAGCCAGACACATTAAGAAAAAGAGGGAGAGAATTCAAGTCCATAAAATTAGAAATGAAAAAGGAGAAGTTACAACAGATACCGCAGAAACACAAAGCATCCTAAGAGACTACTACAGGCAACTCTATGCCAATAAAATGGACAACCTGGAAGAAATGGACAAATTCTTAGAAAGGTATAACCTTCCAAGACTGAACCAGGAGGAAATAGAAAATATGAACAGACCAATCACAAGTAATGAAATTGAAACTGTGATTAAAAATCTTCCAACAAACAAAAGTCCAGGGCCAGATGGCTTCACAGGTGAATTCTGTCGAACATTTAGAGAAGAGTTAACACCCATCCTTCTCAAACTCTTCTAAAAAACTGCAGAGGCCAACACCACCCTGATACCAAAGCCAGACAAAGATACTACAAATAAAGAAAATTACAGACCAATTGCACTGATGAATATAGATGCAAAAATCCTCAACAAAATACTAGCAAACAGAATCCAACAAAACATTAAAAGGATCATACAGCACGATCAAGTGGAATTTATCCCAGGGATGCAAGGATTCTTCAATATATGCAAATCAATCAGTGTGATACACCATATTAACAAATTGAGGAATAAAAACCATATGATCATCTCAGTAGATGCAGAAAAAGCTTTTGACAAAATTCAACACCAATTGATGATAAAAGCTCTCCAGAAAGTGGGCATAGAGGGAACGTACCTCAACATAATAAAGGCCATATACGACAAACCCACAGCAAACATCATTCTCAATGGTGAAAAAGTGAAAGCATTTCTTCTAAGATCAGGAACAAGACAAGGATGTCCAGTCTCACCACTATTATTCAACATAGTTTTGAAAGTCCTAGCCGTGGCAATCAGAGAAGAAAAAGAAAAGAATACAAATTGGAAAAGAAGAAGTACAACTGTCACTGTTTGCAGATGGCATGATACTATACATAGAGAATCCTAAAGATGCCACCAGAAAACCACTAGAGGTAATCAATGAATTTCTTAAAGTTGCAGGATACAAAATTAATGCACAGAAATCTCTTGCATTCCTATACACTAATGATGAAAAACCTGAAAGAGAAATTATGGAAACACTCCCATTTACCATTGCACCAAAAAGAATAAAATACCTAGGAATAAACCTACCTAGGGAGACAAAAGACCTGTATGTAGAATACTATAAGATACTGATGAAAGAAATTAAAGGTGATGCCAACAGATGAGGAGATATACCATGTTCTTGGATTGGAAGAATCAATATTGTAAAAATGACTATACTACCCAAATCAATCTACAGATTCAATGTGATCCCTATCAAATTACCAATGGCATTTTTTATAGAACTAGAACAAGAAAGCTTAAAATTTGTATGGAGACACAAAAGACCCTGAATAGCCAAAGCAGTCTTGAGGGAAAAAAATGGAGCTGGAGGAATCAGACTCCCTGACTTCAGACTCTACTACAAAGCTACAGTGATCAAGACAATATGGTACTGGCACAAAAACAGAAATATAGATAAATGGAACAGGATAGAAAGCCCAGAGATAAACCCACACACCTATGGTCAACTAGTCTATGACAAAGGAGACAAAGATACACAGTGGAGAAAAGACAGTCTCTTCAGTAAGTGGTGCTCGGAAAACTGGACACCTACATGTAAAAGAATGAAATTAGAACATTCCCTAACACCATACACAAAAATAAACTCAAAATGGATTAAAGACCTAAATGTAAGCCTGGACACTATAAAACTCTTAAAGGAAAACATAGGAAGAACACTCTTTGACATAAATCACAGCAAGATCTTTTTTGATCCACCTCCTAGAGTAATGGAAATAAAAAAAAAATAAACAAATGGGACCTAATGAAACTTCAAAGCTTTTGCACAGCAAAGGAAACTGTAAACAAAACGAAAAAACAACCCTCAGAATGGGAGAAAATATTTGCAAATGAATCAACAGACAAAGGATTAATCTCCACAATATATAAACAGCTCATGCAGCTCAATATTAAAGAAACAAACAACCCAATCCAAAAATGGGCAGAAGCCCTAAATACACATTTCTCCAAAGAAGACATACAAATGGCCAACAGGCACTTGAAAAGCTGCTCAACATCACTACTTTTTAGAGAAATGCAAATCAAAACTACCATGAGGTATCACCTCACACCAGTTAGAATGGGCATCATCAAAAAATCTACAAACAACAAATGATGGAGAGGGTGTGGAGAAACGGGAACCCTCTTGCACTGTTGGTGGGAATGTAAATTGATACAGCCACTATGGAGAACAGTATGGAGGTTCCTTAAAAAAGTAAAAATAGCATTACCATATGATCCAGCAATCCCAGTACTGGGCATATACCCTGAGAAAACCATAATTCAAAAAGACACATGCACCCCAATGTTCATTGCAGCAGTATATTACAATAGCCAGGTCATGGAAGCAACCTAAATGCCAATGGATAGATGAATGGATAAAGAGGATGTGGTACATATATATATAATGGAATATTACTCAGCCGTAAAAAGGAACGAAATTGAGTCATTTGTTGAGACATGGATGGACCTGGAGACTGTCACACAGAGTGAAGTAAGTCAGAAAGAGTAAAACAAATGTATATTAATGCATGCATGTGGAACCTAAAGAAATGGTACAGATGAACCGGTTTGCAGGCACAAGTTGAGACACAGATGTAGCGAATAAACGTATGGACACCAAGAGGGGAAAACCGTGGTGGGGTGGGGATGGTGGTGTGCTGAATTGGGCGATTGGGATTGACATGTATACACTGATATGTATAAAATTGATGACTAATAAAAAAAATTAGTGAACTATGAAGATTAAAAATCAATACCAAAGAGAAAAAATTTACTACTTGGTCACAAACAGCATTCTGAATATCTTGGCAATCCAGACAAAGAGCAGAACATGATCACTTTTGCCATTCAGGGTCTCAACCCCTGTGAGCATAAGCAATTGTGAGAGCCCTGCAGAAATGTGTCTAAAGGGCCAGTTGCTGCTCAGCTCACACTTACTGGTCCCATGAAGAAATGCAAACTCTAGTAACCAGATTACCCAAGTTTTTAGAGAGATTAGAATTTCAGACTTTATGTGAAATCTCCCAAGTTTGAAGTTTAGAAATTAATCCATAGTTAGTAGATTAAAACCAAAAAGTAGCTCTGGGATCAGACTGCTGGAGCTTATGCCTTGGCTTCATCATTTACTGTTGCTTTTCCATGGACACGACAATCACTCTCTCTATACCTCATCTGGAAAAACAATGATAATATCAGCTTCATAGAGGTTTTGTAAGGACTTCAAGGAGATAAAGGAGTTTCTGATAAATTATAAGAATTTAATACATTAGCCATTTTTGCTATTTAAAACAATATGTAGTAGAACCAAAATATGTCTGTAGTGATAGATATAGGTCACTAGTTTAGATCTGTGATTTATAATTGTTACAACTGTCCAGAAGGGAAAACATATCTATTTTTCAGAGAAAACTTTATCTATAGCATTTATCTCTAAAATAATATTTTTTCATGCAAAACTTCACATAAATGTTGCAATACATAAAATAGGTATAACCTAGACAGAATTCTGTGTTATGACACACCTTCACTCTCTCCCCCAACTCCTACTTTCCAGCAAAGTTTAATCTTAACCAAAAATCAAGTGGTATCTTGAGCCTTGCAATAATACTAAAATACGCTATACAGCATTCAACAATAAGAACTTGATTTCATGTATGTCAGTCTGTTTCTAATATAGACTTTTCTCTAAACAAGATTCACTGTCCATCAAGTCATATGAGAATTCTCATAATGTACATATAACATATACCTTACTCCCAAATCTAAACTGGCTAGATCTGGGATTAAACTATCAAATATATTTTAAGATAAAAGGCAACAATGCTTCTGTAGTTTGCCTCAAAAATTTTTTTTTAATTCTTCATTTATCAGCAAAGGATTATCTAACATCACAGAACCCCAGGAGAGAAAGCGCACCTATCTCACTTCTTTATGAAACTTCAACTTCCCACAGCAATATCCCTTAAGAAATAGTTACTGTTTTTTCTTCTCCTTGCCTTCCCAAAGACAAATCAGGACACCACCTCAGGCAAGCTCTGGTTCTACAGAGGAACTTTTTATTATTCAAAATTTAGGTCTTGATATAGATGTTATAGGCTGCTTCATTCCAACCTGCATTAGGAAGATTTCCATTCTGAAAAACCAGCCCACTTGATACTTATCTAAACTGGTCTCGCTGCTTTGTCATGACATGATTTATTTCCAAATTTCTCTTCTGATAGTTCACAAAGTGCTTCGTGTCAAGCATAAAGGATTACTAATTACCTCTTCAACTTGTCAGGTCTCTGAAATACATGAATTACATGTCCACTGGCATTATATAACATCAGCCAACAGAACCTAGCCTGAGGATATAACCTTCTATCATCTGTGCCTAGTCTCAATTAAAAATTTAGTTGCCCATGTGTACAGGTTAAAGCATATAGGCAAACATGTTCAGGAACACAAAGGTTATGAATATGCTGTGCCTTTCCTTGGCTGCCTCATATTTCACTGCTCCACTAACTCTACACAACCTCTTTGAAACCTGTAATTAACACTTTGAAATACTGACGAGTTCACTGTACCCTTTCTGCCTACAGCTGAAAACATAAGAAGGACATGCATTGTCAGTTTACAGAAAATATATGGCCAAGATTGCACAAGCCACCTCAGTTTATAGTGATAATTAGTTGAAATGATATATGGCACATTTACAATTTGTTTTAAATATATAAAGTTAAAAGAATGTTAATAAATAAAATGTTAATAATTTGAATTTACTTTCATGAAAACAATGACCAAAGTGTATCACTCTGTAGAAATCTGTCCATACTGAGGTACTTAGGAGAATCAATGAGACACAATCTCATCTATCAATATAGTCACCTATTCTTTCCTTGGTATTTTAATTCTAACACATTCTCCAGGTTTCCAAGAAAATAATTACTCTTCTTCATAAAAATAATCATGTCGTCACTTAATAGAATACAATTCCCTATACACACTGAAAAGCTTCCAGTTGAGTGCATTAAGTTTTGCAAAAACATCTATTGTAATTTAAATTATGAAATATAAAGCCACTCTAGAATTTCTGTCTATAAAAGCAACTCATTGAGAAAATTCTTCATATTACAATGGGATAATTCCCCCCCCCCTTAAGGTGCTTTATATCTGAAAGCACAAATTAGAGGATAAAATTAAAAGACACTTCTCAATGAGATAAATTGTAAATAATATTTTCTGTTAATTTTATCTAAAATGTCTAAGATTGAAGCACATTTTAGGGAATTTCAAATTATTATTACTTTGCTTATTTTAAATATTGGAGCTATCTGAAAATATTAGGGAAAAAAAGAAAAATATCACTGTTTCATATGAGTATTTCCAGTCATCTTTTGGCTTGGCTACAACTGTTTATCTCTAAATTTGAATAATCTTAAAAATAACACTAAAGATTTATACAATATCTTCTTTTAAAAGATTGTATTTGACATTGTTAACAGTGATTGTTAATTGCTGTACTTATTAGTTTCAAAATGACATTGTGTTATACCTGGCTGATAACTTGAAAGCTCTGTAGTTATAAGAAATGACAAAACGTTATTAAATTTCCTATATAATTAATTCAGCCTTTTCTCAGTTCATGTGAGATCAACTGTACCAAAATTAAATAACAATTTAGAAGAACTGCATAAGATAGGTCTAGATAATGTATACATTAATTTCTACCTTGAAAAACAATAAAGTTTTTTTCCCAAATTGCCTTAGAAAGTTTACAAATTTTACCATATTAGAATATTTTAAAAAATCAATAAGTTGAAAGTTGGCACTAGTAAAGACCACAGTTTCTGATCAGAATGTATTAAAGATAGAAACACTAATAAACTTAGAAAAATAAGCCAAAAATGTTTCTTCATCTGAAAAGTTCAAAACTATTTACTCAATTATATAATTTTTAAAAACTGCAGAATATTTTAAACACTACATATCAGAACCTATTGATGAGAAACCAAACAGTTCTCAGAAGAAAAAAATCCTTAATATTCATAATAATGAAGAAGAAAAATGGAAAATAAGTGAATTAAACATCCAACATATAAAGTTAGAAAAAGAACAAGATGATAAACCGACAGAAGAGAGAATAAAGTATTTGAAAATGATAAAAAAATATAAATTGATGAATAAGGAAACAAATATAAAGCTGATAAGCCAAATAAATTCAGTAAGGTAAAAAAAAAACAACAAAAGCTAACCTTTTAAGTACTCTAATCAAGAAAAAAAGGGAGGAGAATGCATAAATACACAAAGTGAATAAGAAAAAATAGCAAGTAAACAATAGGTACTATAACAAACCTTAAGAGGATCCTTAAATGCTTTTTAGCAATCATACTCTACATCCTAATTCATTTTTCTTTCATTCTCTCAGAAAGCTATTTCATATATTTTCTTCTTTCCCCAGCTTATCACCCATATTCATTCTCAATTTATTCTTTTGCTCCCTACTGCACTAAGAATACTGAAACAACCATCAGAGAACTTTCTCAGGCTCTCTAGCACCTCTACTGACATACTTTAACATCTCATTTACTATCACAGAAAAAAAGAAAAAAACTGTGTATTCTCCTATGTAAAAAGCTATACATTCTCCCATTCCCAAAATCTCCTCAAAAATGTAACTCCAGAAAGTTCCCCCCATCCTTCATACATCACAAATTTAAGGAGATTATTTCCATCAGCACCGACAGTGTAAAAATATCCTGTTATTCTATCTGGAAGAAAAGAAAACATTTCTTTCTTTTGATTCCACTTTACCCATCAGCTACCACCCATTTGTATCTTCCTATTTATAGCAAAGTTTCTTGAAACATTTCTTTCCACCTAAAATCTCTAATTCTACTCAATTCATTTTCTCTGAAACTCACTGAAACTGCCTTTTGCCCACCCTGCTTCACCAAAAATTTGCAGGAAATTTACAATATGCTAGATAATGTACAGTGCTGGGAATACCCAAAGTTTAATTAGATACAGGCTTTGCTTCTGAGAAATTTCTAATGTAAAACAGTCATTACTTTTCCTAGGATTATAAATATTTAAGATAAAAAACAGACACCATCAACTAAAACAGTCTTTTTTTTTTAAAGTACAATAAAATTGTTACATTGTAAATCCAGACATCCTGGCACTGCTAACTCTGATTGCAACTACCACCACTTCCATTGGCTAACATCACTGCCACCACTGCTATAAAGCTCAGTAAAATTCAGTTTTTACCTTCAGAAGTCCTCCTTTGGATGCTAATCTGATGGCCTGGTGCTGGCTGCTCAAAAAATGCTGTCTTCTTTTTCATCTCCCTTTCTATTTTTCTTATTTGAAATCAGCAGTTAAAAGAAAACTATCTCTGGTCTGTCTGGGAGAACTAAGACTAGAACTGGAACTTTCCAGTGTGTCTGCATTTCTCCACATGACATTGTGAAATACTTGAATTTGAAGGGTCAGTCCCTTTTGCTGGTTTTTCTTGGCTATGGATGTGAACCTCATTAACTCTTAAAAAATGAAGAATCTGCAGCACAGAGAGGTTGAATACGTTAATGTAACTTGAAATCTACACTTCAAATTTCAGAGGCAATGCTTTTTCTTTGTATATCAAGGTCTAGAGTCAGTAGACCTAAGTGTCTCAGGTTTACAAAAGGGCTTTATTTTGCTAATATCTTAACAGGAAAAACAAAAACAACCTTTCCTTTTAGGACATTTCAGTTAAGTAAAAGATATATAAGTTTGAAATAATACCAAAAGTTGTATACCAGTATATAAGTATACCCATGTAGACTGATAGTGTGAGAGTTCAGAAGTCAGACTTTCTTAGTTAGAATTGAAACTCTGACATATACTACTTTGCAACCTGGAGAAGGTGAGTTAAACCCTCTCCATATGAGTTTCCTCACCTGTGAAAGAGGAATAACAGTACTTCTAGTCCATAGGGTAGTGGTTCAGATTGATTGTTTTATATGTAAAGTCCTAGAGCTGTGTCTGGAACACAAGCTCTTAAACAGTAGCTATCATTTCTGTTTCTGATTCTAGTCACTAATCTGAAGAGTTAATAGTGCAGGGGTGCATGAAGAGCAGTTATAAAAGATTTCAATTATTAAAACCTAGGTCACAACATGATATGAGGAATATAAGTGAATATAACATGGAATTTGACCATATAAAAAGTTAATAGAAACTGTCATATTTGTAAGGGCTCAGAAAATATACCACCACTCAAATATCTTTCCTAGAAAGTTTAGTTAAGATTACATTCTGGGCTTCCCTGGTGGCGCAGTGGTTGAGAATCTGCCTGCTAATGCAGGGGACACGGGTTCGAGCTCTGGTCTGGGAGGATCCCACATGCCGCGGAGCAGCTGGGCCCGTGAGCCACAACTACTGAGTCTGCGCGTCTGGAGCCTGTGCTCCGCAACAAGAAAGGCTGTGATAGTGAGATGCCCGTGCACCGCGATGAAGAGTGGCACCCACTTGCCACAACTAGAGAAAGCCCTCACACAGAAATGAAGACCCAACACAGCAAAAATAAAAAAAAAGATTGCATTCCATCTAGCCAAGAGATGAACCCAAAGGTAAAAAATATAAAAATGGGTAAATGATGTATACAGGAATGATACAAACATTCAAACATTAAACACAAGTGGCATTTAATAGCTGCTGAACACTTAATTGCAGCCCTGAATGCAAGTATAGACAATATACGTTGGAGTAAAAGTATTATATAAAAGTTTCTATATGGATTTATGCTAACACAGATGGGGAAGTTCAGTATGGGAAAAGAGCAAGAACAGAGAAATATCCAGTTCTTCTACTTTATACCATGTGCAAAAGTGATACAGTTACTCTCCTAATCTTGCTAAATAAAGAAATATAGGTGATTTTTTTCCCAAAGAAAAACAGTGTTCACTAGTTTAATTACAAATAATTTGTTTTTCTTATATATACTGCAGAGAATAAAGCAAGGAAACCCAGTTCAACAGCCAAAGCAAAAAAACAAAGGCAGCATCAAAGAAAAAGGAAAGAAAATTTAATGACAGGCAAAATTGCTCATAATATGTTAGACGAGAAAAGTAGCATATAAAATTACATATAGTATGATTCTAATTTTGAGAAAAGCATCTCTCTACTAGTGTAAGAGATGATAAAGGTCTACTTAAACTGAACTTTAAATAATTGTAGGTGTAGATACCTGAACATTTTCTGCAAAGCACAAAGAAAGCAATACACAAGAAAACAACTTCCAAGAACAGACCAAAGATGGACAAGGTCACTATGGGACTCAGAATGGAAAATCAGCAAAATATGTGTCACAAACTCTGTTGAAAATCAGCTCAGAGCATCAGAAAAAAATTCTCTTAGTTATATCTGATCTTGTGTTTTTGACAAATCTCTTACTGAAGAGATGTTACAAATTAATATAGCAATCCCTTTGAGGCCTCTGTATGTTAGGATTATATACATTATATTTAAGTTTATGATGATGAAATAGAAAAAAATTCTGGTTCTAAAGTATGTCATCATTCTAAAGAATCATTTTTTTATTTAATAAAGTTTCAAGTTAAATGATTACTCCAGAAATGTAAAACAACTAGTATCAAGTGTTTAATATTGTTCTTGACTATCTTTGACTCTAAAACCTTAAGTGCTTTAAAAGAGATTGCAGTCAAGATGGTGGAGTACAACGACGTACTCTCACTCCCTCTTGTAAGAGCACCGGAATCACAGCTAACTGCTGAACCATCATCGACAGGAAGACACTGGAACTCACCAAAAAAGATACCCCACATCCAAAGATGAAGGAGAAGCCACAATGGGATGGTAGGAGGGGCACAATCACAATAAAATCAAATCCCATAACTGCTGGGTGGATGACTCACAAACTGGAGAGCAATTATACCACAGAAGTTCACCCACTGGAGTGAGGGTTTGGAGCCTCCCATCAGGCTTCCCAACCTGTGGGTCCAGAAATGGGAGGAGGTATTCCCAGAGAATCAGACTTTGAAGGCTAGTGGGATTTGACTGCAGAACTTTGACAGGGCTGGGGGAAACAGACACTCCACTCTTGGAGGGCACACACAAAGTAATGTGTGCATCAGGACCCAAGAGGAAGGAGCAGTGACCCCATGGGAGACTGAACCAGACCTACCTGCTGGTGTTGGAGGGTCTCCTGCAGAGGCAGGGGGTAGCTGTGGCTCACCACAGGGACAAGGACACTGGCAACAGAAGTTCTGGGAAGTAATCCTTGACATGAGCCCTCACAAAGTCTGCCATTGGCCTCACCAAAGAGCCTCTAGGCTCCATGCTGGGTCACCTCAGGCCAACAACCAACAGGGAAGGAACTCAGCCCCACCCATTAGCAGACAACCAGATTAAAGTTTTACTGAACTATACCCATCAAAGGAACACCCAGCTCTACCCACTACCAGTCCCTCCCATCAGGAAGCTTGCACAACCTCTTAAATAGCCTCACCCACCAGACAGACAGCAGAAGCAAGAAGAATTACAATCCTGCAGCCTGTGGAATGAAAACCACATTCACAGAAAGATAGACAAAATTAAAAGGCAGAGGACTATGTACCAGATGAAGGAACAAGATGAAATTCCAGATAAACAACTAAATGAAGTGGAGATAGGCAACCTTCCAGAAAAAGAATTCAGAATAATGACAGTGAGGATGATCCAGGACCTCAGAAAAAGAATGGAGGCAAAGATCAAGAAGATGCAAGAAATGTTTAACAAACACCCAGAATAATTAAAGAACAAACAGAGATGAACAGTACAATAACTGAAGTGAAAAGTGCACTAGAAAGAATCACTAGCAGAATAACTGAGGCAGAAGAATGAATAAGTGACCTGGAAGACAAAATGGTGGAATTCACTGCAAGGAAAGAATAAAGAAAAAAGAATGAAAAGAAATAAGGACAGCCTAAGACACCTCTGGGACAACATTAAACACAAGTTTCGAATTATATGGGTCCCAGAAGGAGAAGAGAGAGAGAAAGGACCCAAGAAACTATTTGAAGAGATTATAGTTGAAAACTTCCCTAACATGGGAAAGGAAATAGCCATCCAAGTCCAGGAAGCACAGAGAGTCCCATACAGGATAAACCCAAGGAGAAACACGCCGAGACCCATAGTAATCAAACTGATAAAAATTAAAGAAAAACTATTAAAAGCAACAAGGGAAAAACGACAAATAACATACAAGGGAACTTCCATAATGTTAACAGCTGATTTCTCAGCAGAAACTCTCAAGCCAGAAGGGAGTGGCACAATATATTTAGAGTGATGAAAGGGAAGAACCCACAACCAAGATTACTCTACCCAGCAAGGATCTCATTCAGATTTGATGGAGAAATCAAAAGCTTTACAGACAAGCAAAAGCTAAGAGAATTCAGCACCACCAAACCAGCTCTACAACAAATGCTAAAGGAATTTCTCTAAGTGAGCAACAAGGGAAGAAAAGGACCTACAAAAACAAACCCAAAACAATTAAGAAAATGGACATAGGAACATACATATCGATAATTCCCTTAAATGTGAATGGATTAAATGCTCCAACCAAAAGACACAGGCTCACTGAATGGAAACAAAAACAAGACCCATCTATATGCTGTATACAAGAGACCCACTTCAGACCTAGGGACACATACAGTCTGAGAGTGAGGGGATGGAAAAAGATATATTCCATGCAAATGGAAATCAAAAGAAAGCTGGAGTAGCAACACTCATATCAGATAAAATAGACTTTAAAATAAAGAATGTTACAAGAGACAAGAAAGGACACTACATAATGATCAAGGCATCAATCCAAGAAGAAGATATAACAATTATAAATATATATGCACCCAACATAGGAGCACCTCAATACATAAGGCATATGCTAACAGCTATAAAAGAGGAAATTGACAATAACTCAATAATAGTGGGGGACTTCAACATCTCACACCAATGGACAGATCATCCAGACAGAATTAATTAGGAAACAGAAGCTTTAAATGACACAATAGACCAGATAGATTTAATTGATATTTATAGGACATTCCATCCACAAACATCAGATTACACTTTCTTCTCAAGTGCACATGGAACATTCTCCAGGATAGATCACATCTTGCGTCACAAATCAAGCCTCAGTAAATTTAAGAAAATTGAAATCATATCAAGCATCTCTACTGACCACAAGGCTATGAGATTAGAAATCAGTTACAGGGACAAAAACATTAAAAAACAGAAACACATGGAGGCTAAACAATACATTACTCAATAACCAAGAGATCACTGAAGAAATCAAAGAAGAAATCAAAAAATACCTAGAGAGAAATGACAATGAAAACACAATGGTTCAAAACCTATGGGATGCAGCAAAAGCAGTTTTAAGAGGGAACTTTATAGCAATACAGTCATACATCAAGAAATGAGAAAAATCTCAAATGAACAATCTAACCTTACACCTAAAGGAACTAGAGAAAGAAGAACAAACAAAACCCAAAGTTAGAAGAAGGAAAGAAATCATTATGATCAGAGCAAAAATAAAACAGAAACAAAGAAAATAATACCAAAGATCAGTGAAAGTAAAAGCTGGTTCTTTGAGAAGCTAAACAAAATTGATGAACCTTTAGCCAGACCCATCAAGAAAAAGAGGGAGAGGACTCAAATCAATAAAATTAGAAATGAAAAAGGAGAAGTTACAACGGACACTGCAGAAATATAAAGCATCATGAGAGACTACTACAAGCAACTCTATGCCAATAAAATGGAGAACCTGGAAGAAATGGACAAATTCTTAGAAAGGTATCACCTTCTAAGACTGTACCAGGAAGAAATAGAAAATATGAACAGACCAATCACGAGTAATGAAATGGAAACTGTGATTAAAAATCTTCCAACAAACAAAAGTCCAGGACCAGATGGCTTCACAGGTGAATTTTATCAAACATTTAGAGAAGAGCTAACACCTAACCTTCTCAAACTCTTCCAAAAAATTGCAGAAGGAGCACTCCCAAACTCATTCTATGAGGCCACCATCACCTGATACCAAAACCAGACAAAGATACTACAAGAAAAAGAAAATTACAGACCAATATGACTGATGAATATAGATGCAAAAATCCTCAACAACATACTAGCAAACAGAATCCAACAGCACATTAAAAGGATCATACACCATGATCAAGTGGGATTTATCCCAGGGATGCAATGGTTCTTCAATATACGCAAATCAATCAATGTGATACACCATATTAAAAAATTTAATAGTAAAATCCATATGATCATCTCAACAGATGGAGAAAAAGCTTTTGACAAAATTCAACACTCATTTATGATAAAAACTCTCCCGAAAGTGGGCATAGAGGGAACCTACTTCAACATAATGAAGGCCATATACAACAAACCCACAGCAAACACCATTCTCAATGGTGAAAAACTGAAAGCATTTCTTCTAACATCAGGAACAAGACAAGGATGTCCACTATCATTTAACATATTTTTGGAAGTCCTAGCCATGGCAGTCAGAGAATAAAAAGAAATAAAAGGAATACAAACTGGAAAAGAAGTAAAACTGTCACTGTTTGCAGATGACTTGATACTATACATAGAGACTCCTAAAGATGCCACCAGAAAACTACTAGAGCTAATCAATGAATTTGGTAAAGTTGCCGGATGCAAAATTAATGCACAGAAATCTCTGCATTCCTGTAAGCTAACAACGAATGATCAGAAAGAGGAATTAAAGAAACAATCCCATTCATCATTGCAACAAAAAGAATAAAATACCTAGGAATAAACCTACCTAAAGAGGTAAAAGACCTGTACTCAGAAAACTATAAGACAATGATGAAAGAAAGCAAAGATGACACAAACAGATCAAGAGATATACCATGTTCTTGGATTGGAAGAATCAATATTGTGAAAATGACTATACTACTCAAAGCAATCTACAGATTCAATGCATTCCTATCAAATTACCAATGGCATTTTTTACAGAAATAGAACAAAAAATCTTAAAATTTGTTTGGAGACACAAAAGACCCCAAATAGCCAAAGCAATCGTGAGGGAGAAAAACGGAGCTGGAGGAATCAGACTCCCTGACTTCTGACTCTTCTACAAAGCTACAGTAATCAAGACAATAGGGTACTGGCACAAAAACAGAAATATAGATCAATGGAACAGGATAGAAAGCCCAGAGATAAACTCATGCACCTATATTCAACTAATCTATGAAAAAAGAGGCAAGGATATACAATGGAGAAAAGACAGTCTCTTCAATACGTGGTGCTCGGAAAACTGGACACCTACATGTAAAAGAATGAAATTAGAACATTCCCTAACACCATACACAAAAATAAACTCAAAATGGATTAAAGACCTAAATGTAAGACTGTACACTATAAAACTCTTAGAGGAAAACATAGGAAGAATACTCTTTGACATAAATCACAGCAAGATCTTTTTTGAGCCACCTCCTAGAGTAATGGAAATAAAAACAAGAATAAACAAATGGGACCTAATGAAACTTCAAAGCTTTTGCACAGCAAAGAAAACTATAAACGACGAAAAGACAGCCTTCAGAATGGGAGAAAATATTTGCAAACGAATCAGCAGACAAAGGATTAATCTCCAAAATATATAAACAGCTCATGCAGCTCAATATTAAAAAAACAACCCAATCCAAAAATGGGCAGAAGCCCTAAATAGACATTTCTCCAAAGAAGACATACAGATGGCCAAGAGGCACATGAAAAGCTGCTCAACATCACTAATTGTTACAGAAATGCAAATCAAAACTGCAGTGAGGTATCACCTCACACTGGTTAGAATGGGCATCATCAGAAAATCTACAAACAACAAATGCTAGAGAGGGTGTGGAGAAAAGGGAACCCTCTTGCACTGTTGGTGGGAATGTAAATTGATACAGCTAATATGGAGAACAGCATAGAGGTTCCTTAAAAAACTAAAAATAGAACTACCATATGACCCAACAATCCCACCACTTGGCATATACCCAGAGAAAACCATAATTCAAAAAGACACATGCACCCCAATGTTCATTGCAGCACTATTTACAATAGCCAGGTCATGGAAACAACATAAATGCCCATGGACAGATGAATGGATAAAGAGGATGTGGTACATATATACAATGGAGTATTAGTAGTCAGCCATAAAATGGACCGAAATTGGGTCATTTGTAGAGACATGGATGGATGTAGAGACCATCATACTGAGTGAAGTCAGAAAGAGAAAAACAAACATCGTATATTAACATATATGTGGAATCTAGAAAAATGGTACATATGAACCGGTTTGCAAGGCAGAAATAGAGACACAGATGTGGAGAACAAACATATGGACACCAAGGGGGGAAGTGGTGTTGGGGGGTGGTGGGATGAATTGGGAGATTGGGATTGACATATATACACTAATATGTATATAAGAACTTGCTGTATAAAAATAAATAAATAAAATTCAAAAAAGATTGCATTTTAAAGGTGCGATAGTATAAAATTTAGGTTATGCAAAATGAGTAACTCTAGAGATTTGCTATGCAACATTGTGTTGTAGTTGACAATCCTGTATTGTGCACATAAAAAAAAATTAAGATGGTAAATCTCATGTTAAGTGCCCTTACCATAAGTAAAGAAATTTTTAAATGAATAAATATATATAAAATAAAATAATTAGGGAAACCTCTATTTAAATCCTGCTTCTGATACTTTCCAGTAGTGTGAGAGAGAAAACATACTTCTCTGAGATTTTTATCTTACTATACATAAAACAGAATTAAAGGGACTACTTTCAGTACGCTTTCTTTCTTTCCTTTTTTGATGAGCTTGTTTTTAATTCATAATGTTTCTTTTTTTCCCCTCAACATCATACTCTTTATTTATTTTTAAATGTTTTTAATTAAAAGAAGTTTTATTTTATATTGGACTCTCATGAGAACAAAATAAAACAGTTGAATGAGTCAGTTAATATAGTACTTGGGAATTTGTGATCAACATGCTTCTTCTCTTCCCCTATTCCACTACTCTGAGATTTTTGCTCATGTTCATTATTTCCATACTTCCATCATTGTCAAACTTCTATCATATATAATCATAAATATAGGTTTAATCATCAGTCACCTCAAATAAGCTAAGCATTCCTTAAGGCAAATGCATCTTTCATTTACCTTTTTCATTTCTATAAGTGAAGTACAATAACACCCCAGGATAACCTACATGCCTGCCCTTTGTGTTCCCGTACTACTAGTCACATGCCTCTCTATAACATAGACATTTTATTATAATGTTTTGATTAGGAATCTGTGACTTCTGAAAATATGTAAAATCACTGAGGGCAGGAATACAGTGTCTCTCAGCTTGAAAATGATCGATATTTGTCCTAGATAAAACCATGGTCTCATGTTACCACTGTTTTCTATTTAAGGTGCATATAGCACTCACATCTGAGAATACTGTGGTGAAACTGATAGGTGCTCTTCCTGTGCCTCTGGTGCTCACAGTTTGATTTTCTCTTTAACCCCAAGTGAAACTCTTCAAACATCTAACAATTGTTAACTGCAGATAAAGCCAGGCTCAGCACTGCATTAGTAGTTTGGGGAGATATGGAGATATAAGATAAAATCTCTATATTATCAGAGAATGCATTTGGAGAAAAAAAAAATACATGAAATGACACTGAGCAAGACAGCATTAATAAGTTTAGGCTTGTATTTTAAGTTATGAGGCACACAGTGGAATATTAGGAGGAAGAGAGGCAGATTTGAAATCAGATTTTGAAATATAGTAAGAAGATTAATAATTTATTTTCCAGATTAGTGTTTTCCAAATCTAATTATATGAGTTATCTGAGGTGATTATTAAAAATATGAAATGGAAGTATCCAGAGAAGATGATGTCATTGTCAACAAGCACTGTGATTTCTTATTTTCTGTGAAGTTTTTGAAAACTGTTCTAGAGGACTAGGAGCCATGAAAAAAATATTTTTCTAACACCTTCATTGAGAAATAATTTAAATACCACAAAATTCATCTGCTTTAAGTGTGCAATGCCATGATTTTAATGGATAGAGTTATATAATCATCACCACAATACAATTTTAGAATATTCCCATTACCCCAAGATCCCTAGTGCTCACTTGCAGTTACTTCATTTTCCCACCTCTATCCCTAGGAAACTATTAGTCTACTCTCCATCTCTATAGCTTTGCCTTTTCTAGATATTTCATATACACGGAATCATACTTTATGTGATCTTCTGTGATTGGCTTCTTCCCCTTAGCATAATGCTTTTTAGTTTCACTTATGCTGTAGTATCAGTAGTTTGCTATTGGTATTGCTGAATAGCATTTCATTATATGGATATACAGTATTTTGTCCATTTGCCAATTGAGGGATGTTTTTTCCACCTCCATTTTTGGCTATTATGAATAATTCTGTTATGAACATTTGTAAACAGACTATATGTGGACATATGTTTTCATTTCTCTTGGGTAGATTTCTAAGAATGGAATTTATGTTTAACTTTTTTAGTTTTTGATAGTGGCTGTACTATATTAGATGCCAATCAGCAAATTATGGAAGTTCTAGGTTCTCTACAACATCATTAACACTTGATATTGGCTGTCTTTTTGATTATAACATTCTCGGATGTGAACTGCAATCTCATTTTGGTTTCAGTTTGGAATTCCTAATGACTAAAGGTGTTGAGTATATTTACATGTGTTTATTGATATCCACTTATCATCATTAGTGAAACGTCTATTCAAGTTGTTTGCCCACTTTTTTAATGTTCCGATATCTTATTTTTTTCCAGCTTTATTGAGATATAATTAACATATAACATTGTGTAGGTTTAACGTCCACAATATGATTGATTACATTTAAACATCATAAAATGATTACCACAGCAGGATTAGTTAACACCTCCATCACATCAAGTAATTACTGTTTCTTCCTTGTGCTGAGAGCATTTAAGTTCTACTCTCTCAGCAATTTTCAGGTATGTAATACAGTATTATTAACTACGGTCACAATGCTGTACGTTAGATCCCCAGAAAGTATTCATCTTATAACTTGAAGTTTGTATCCTTTGACCAACATTTCCTTATTCTCCCTCCACATACTACGTCTCCACTCCTGCTCCCAGTCCCTGGCAACCACCATTCTACAATCTGTTTCTATGATTTCGGCTTTTTTAGATTCCACATATAAGTGATATCACACAGTATTTGTCTTTATCTGACTCATTTCACTTAGCATAATGCCCTCAAGGTCCATCCATGTTGTTGCAAATGGCAGGATTTCCTTCTTTCTCATGACTGAACAGTATTCCTTCATGTATATATCACATCTTCTTTATCCATTCATTTGCTAACAGACACTTAGGTTGTTTCCATATCTTGGCTATTGTGAGTAATGCTGCAATGAACATGGGAATGCAGATATCTCTTTTTGAGGTCCTGATTTCATTTCCTTTGGATATATATCCAGGAGTGGATTGCTGGATTATATGATAATTCTGTTTTTACTTTTTAGAGGAACCTCCATACTCTTTTCCATAGTGAGTGTACCAATTTTGTTGGTGCTGCAACTTGTCCACTGGAAACCTGGACTTCCATAAAGGCTCTCTTGATTATTGGTGATTGTCTAAGACATTGTTCTCCAGTGTCTTCTGGACCCCAGCCAAGAGGGGCTGGAGACAGTTCACAGGCCACTGCAGGGTCCACAGCTGGGACCAGGGTCTATATGTCTATTACTCAATACATAGTGGGTGAGACTCCTCCCAGATCTCTTGGCATATAGTGCTGAATCCCACAGCTTCCACAAAGGCACTTTAATCCATGAATGGAATGCCAAATTGTTGTTGTTGAGGGGGCAGTTTGAGTGAGGGACTATTATTAGACTATGTTGTTGACATCACTTTCTGTTTAGGAATATTTTAATTATCTTATTATTGAATTGTGAGAGTTCCTATTATATCCTGAGTACAAGTCCTTTATCAGATAAATAATTTGGGAATGTTTTCTTCTAGTTGTCTTTGTCTTTTTATTTTTCTTTATGGTGGCTTATAAAGTATCCATTTTAAAATTTTGATGAAGTCCAATATATCAGTTTTAATGGATTATGTTTATAGTGCCATGTATCTTTGCCTAATCCAAGGTCTCAAAGATTCTCTCCAATTTTTCTTCTTCTAAAATGCATACTGTTTTGCTCTAACATTTAGGTCTCTGGGCCATTTTGAGTTAAGTTTTGTGTATGGTATGGGGTAAGAATCTAAATTAATATTTTTATGTGAATATCCAATTATCCCAGCATTTTTTGTTGAAAAGTCTATATTTTCCACATTAAACTGTCTTGGTATATTTGTTAAAAATCAATTGACCATAAATCTAAGAGTTTTGTTTGGTACTTTCTCTTGTCTTCCATTGTTCTATCCTTATGTCTGTGCTTAATCTATTTTAAGGATATGTTTATCCTTAAGCTATCTTTTTTGTGGTACGCGGGCCTCTCACTGTTGTGGCCTCTCCCGTTGCGGAGCACAGGCTCTGGACGCACAGGCTTAGCGGCCGTGGTTCACGGGCCCAGCCGCTCCACGGCATGTGGGATCCTCCCGGACCAGAGCACGAACCCGTGTTCCCTGCATCGGCAGGCGGACTCTCCACCACTGCGCCACCAGGGAAGCCCAAGCTATCTTGATTACAGCACTTTTAGACTAAGTTGTGAAATCAATAAGTGTAAGTCCTTCAATTTGTTATTATGTTTCAAGATTGTTTGGGCTATTCAGTGTTCTTTGCCTTTTCGTATAAAATTTAGAATCACCTTCTCCCTTCCTGCAAAATAGGCTGCTGACATTTTTGATAGGAATTGTGCTCAGTATATAGATCAATGTGTGCATATGTGTTGTATTAATTTTGAGTCTTCCAAAACATGAACATAGAATGTCTCTCCCTGTTTAGATCTCTTTAATTTTTATTAGCAATATTTTATAATTTTCAGTGTGTGTTTTCAGTATTCAGTTTCAGTACATATAAAGTTATGTATTTTGTTAAATTTATTCTCAATTATTTTGACTTTATTGTGGATGGAACTGTTTTCTTAATTTATTTTTTTACTTTTTGATACTAGATAGAAACAGTCAATGTTTGCATATTCATCTTTTATTCTGTGACCTTGCTGAACTAGTTTATTGGTTCTAGTAGTTTTGGAGGTTTTTTGTTTGTTTTTTGTTTTCTTTTTGTGGACATGGAAGCATTTTAAGAAAGGGAGTAGCATACTCATATTAGAATTTTAAATAGATAATTTTGCAGCTGTGTGGAGGACGTATTAGAAGGAGGAAATGCTGGAGGAAAAGAGATGATTTTTCAACACTGTTGCAATAGTTACTGACAACCAGAATCCAGCAGGAATATGTAACAAAACTAGGAATACATCAGAAAATGAATTAAGAAAGATAATTGATTACTATTTTTCACAGTACTGGGCATGTTTATTTTAAGAAAATTGCTTTAAGCTGTCTTTTCAATTAAGTACATTATTGAGCTCATTAAAGCTTATAGCCTTCTGCTTCTAATAATGGCATCTGCAAGTTGAATGAGCTTTGCTGATAAGAAAAACTACAAATATTACACATTAAAAAAAAATTGGTTTACTTATGATCTAATACAATAAGATCAAATAAATAAATAAATTATGGTACAAATAAGATTCCTGATAAATCATAAAGAGACAAAAGGATAGAAAATAAAGAAAGGGTATATGAGGCATAGAATACAAAATGAGAATAAGCATACAGGAAGTAGAATTCAAGAATTAAAGGAAAAACAGAATTTGACGGTAGCAATGATTTCTAAAAATGAATAAGAATTTTCCCAAAATAATAAAAGGCATTAAGTTACAGTGTCAGTAATACCTATGAACACAAAACAGGAAAAAATAAATACATTTTATTGTAAGATCATCATAGTAAAACTTCTTAAAAAAAAGAAACATTCTTTAAAGCAGCCAAAAGGAAAAACAAAAAAAAGTACAATTTATTCTCAAGGAGGCAACAATTAAATTGGCTACTGCCTTTTCAATAGCAACAATGAAGTTCAAAATAAAATGATATGTTAAAAGTGCCAAAAGAAAATACCACTAACCTAAAATTCTATATCTAGCAAAAACATCCTTGAAGAATAAAGGTGAAATAAAGGCATCTTCAGAAAGTCCTAAGCTGAGAAATTACTTATCTTTAGATCTACACTAAAGAAAATATCGAAGGCTGCTCTTCAGGTAGAATAAAAATGACCTCAGATGTAAGATCTGAGATCCAGAAAGAGTGATTAGTAACACAAATGGTAAATGTATAAATAATCTAAGGGAAATATTGCCTCTAGACAGCTACAAAATAATATCTTCACATCATACACATGGAAATATAAGGCAGGAAAAGTACACATTAACATTACACTTTGGAAATGGGAGGGAAGTCCAAAAGGGAGGGGATATCTGTATGTTTATGGCTGATTCATTTTGTTGTGCAGTGGAGACTAACACAACATTGTAAAGCAACCATACTCCAATAAAAATTCATTAAAAACAAACAAAACAAAACATTACACTTTGGTACACTGAAAATGGATGTTGTAATTTATACATTAACTATTAGAAGAAAAGCAAGAGTGTAAAAGTGCCAGAGTAATAGAGGGAGGAAATTGAATGATAAAAAATACATAGTTAATCAATTCAAAAGGAGACATGAAATGTTAATAACAGAAATGCAAAACATATAGAGAAAATAAAAAGCCCTTAGTAAGATAGTAGATTAAGTACAAATATACAGGTAATCACAGTAAATATAGAGAGACCAAATAATTTAAAAAGAAAGATTGACAGACTGCATAAAAATAAAATCCAGAAACTATTTGCTATTTGTGATACATGTACAGACAGACACATTGAAAGTAAAAGGATAGAAAAAGATGCACAGTGCAAACACTAACAAAAAAGAAATCTGCTATAATACTATTAAAATCAGACACAATAGAATTTATGAGAAAATGCCTGTCTAGGACACTTCATGATGACATAAGGTTAAATTGGCCATGAAGTTAACAATGATTCAGCTGAATGCAACTAATAAAAGCCTCAAAACATATGCAAAAATTAATAGAATTGTAAAGAGAAATAGGAACTCTATAATCATAGTGGGAGTCATTAAAACTTGTGATTTATACCAACATAGAACTTTAGACTTGGAATTGTAAAATGAAATCACCTTTTTAAAAGAAAAGTTACATTTACTTAGCAATGTTACTTAAAAAAATGTGATTTTAGAAATCACATCTTTTCTATGAAAAAGATGCTAGTAGATAAGTTTCTTCTGTCTCTAGCAGTGTAAACTGCCATGGAATATTTTGTACAGACTGAATATAGTTCATAGGACCACATTCTGATGACAGAGTATATCAGGCAATAAAATCTTTAGATGACATTTTAAATAAGAATTGTTAAATAATATTTCCCGTATATAAAATTAACAATGATAAAATAATATGGCCATTATTTGGAATTAATTGATCATTAGGTGAGAACTTCATCATGAAAAACTTTCAAGTTAATAACCAGTATTTTTTTAACTTAGTCAATTAAAAATCTATAAGTCATCAAAACATGAGTGAATTTTCTAAACTCTTAACAGGAATAGAAAAAAATTTGAGCCAAAATATATATCTTAAAGCAGCTTACCGTAAAAGTGGGCATAAAAAGAATCATAGGTAAAAATAACCAGAAAAATTAGTTTATTGTAGAACATTGTGATGTCAAATTCTAATCATTCCCATTCTTCAGCAATTTCCTCTAACATCAAAATTAACATGGGCTTGCAGTCAAAGAAACATTTCAAAGCGGAAATTTTCTTCTGCCAAGGTACTTGAGGAATAACTGTTAATTCTTATACCTGCCTTTGAAAGGGACCTGAGATCTGATCTCTTGAACACCTCCTGGGAGGGGTGGGAGGAGGGGATAAGAGCCAAGAGAGATGAGATTTACTTTGTTCCCATAGCACCCATTCCAAGTTCCAGGATAAGGGATCTCACTTTATGGGAGGCAAAAAAGAGTTTAAAAATTTCATTTTGGGAGAAATGTGTCATAATTCAAGGATCAAGAAAGAAATTACCTATTATTCAGAATCTCACTCAATAAATTCTGTCATGTTTGGGGGAAATTAGTAGACTTTTATGTAAAAAAATCACTAGAACCACAAATAAAACTTGGATTAGAATACAAAGTATAATTTAAAATTCAAGTCCTATGTACCTTTGGCCTGCTAGTCTTCAATAAGATTAAATCACATAATCTTTAAGACTGTTAAGTAATCAGACAAGAAATTTTAAGGGCTTACTAAGGGCCATGCAGCATAAGCTAACACAGAGCTACTATTTTGTAAACTAATTAAATTGCAGAGGTCAATACAAAGATGTATGATATAATTAGCTAGTGTGTGATAGTCATGTTTTAAAAGAATTCCACAACTGTAGTTCTAAACTCTCTCTCTTTTCCCAAACTACAGCATTTTTATGGCTGCTACCTAGCTTTGAGCCATAAGGCTCTGAAGAGAAATATCCAGTAAAAAGTAAATAGTGTGAATTTCAACACCTTTGTTACTGAATCTAGATTTTCTCTTCAAAGATTAACAAAAAACAAACGAATCGTATGCATGCTAATATTAAGTATACCAAAGTAGACTATAAAATTTATTGGAAAACTCAGGTTAGAAATTCATCTTGAGAATACTAATGGCTTTTTTCTCTTAATATTTATTTTTAGAGAATGAGAATGAGAGCAAGCAAAACAATAAATAAATAAACTGCTTCAAAGATAAAAACTAACCCAAACATTCTACTTTTATCTTTGTTTTTCCATGAAATGAAAGTCAGATATAGATGTCAAACAGTGGTAGTAGTTTTGTAACATCACAAAACTATTTATACTATTTCTTTTATGAAAGCTGGCTTAATTTAGGAAGTAAACTCCTTAGTAAAAGAGCATGAAAAATGTGAAAAGAAATGAAGTTTGAAGTCAAAAGAACTTGGAGTAATATCCTTATTCATACCTTCAAAGCAAGTCATTTACATTCTGAGCTCCCATGCTCTGATTTGTAAAATATTCAAAATGCCACCACCTCTTGATATAAAACTCACTTCATTCTGGAAGGGGCTTTGAGGTGTAATATTAACACCAGACTCATATATACTATGACTTTAACATTATAAACACTTTAGCCATAAGGCTTTATAAATTGTATTTGTTCTTTTGCTTTATCAAGATATTTAATATATGCTAACATGTTTATGACTATATGACTTGCCATATAAGTACAAAATATAGAGAATGTGTTCAAAAAGCAAAGGAATACTTTTTGCTTTCATTTTATTATTTGGTTTTTTTGAACAACAACTAAATGCCAGATACTGTTGTAGGCAGAAAACACAGCTGTGAACCGGTAAAAAAGAATCCCCTGGCTTCACGGAATAGAATCTAGTGAGGGAGAAGGAGATAATAAACAAGACAAAGAAATAAAATATGCACTGTGTTGGATGGTTATAAGTGCTATGGAGTAAAAGCAGAGAAGAAGGACTGGGAGTATTAAGGAGGGGGCTATTATAATTTTAAATGAGTGATCAGTCATGGCCTCACTGAGAAGGTGATATCTGAGTAAAGCCCAGTATGAGTTGAGGGAGCAAGTCACATGGTTTTATGGGGAGGCAACTTTCCCAGGCCTAGGGAACAGCCAGGGCAAAGTCCCTAAGGCAGTTGAATGCCTGACTTGTTGAAAAACAAGAACATCAGGATGGTAGGAGTAGAGTAAGTGAGCTAGACAATAGCAGGAGATGATATCAGATGGATAAAGAGGAGGAGGCAGAGATGTTAGATCTTTGAACCAGTTTAAAGACCTGGGATTTTACACTGAGATGGAAAAGCATTTCAGAGAATTGAGCAGATGTGAAACAAAATCTGACCTACCTTTTATCAGAATCAGGATCTCTCTTGCTGTTGTTTTTGCAGTAAACTGATAAGGTACGTGGATACAAGCAAGGAGACTAGTTAGCAAAATCCTAATCTCTTGGAAAAGATGGTGACTCTTAAGATGTAGTTGTAGAGGTGATTATAGTGGTTCAAGTCTACACATACTTTGAAGATAGAACTGAGAGGCTTAACTGCTAAACTGAATACAGAATGTGAAAGAAATAAGACACCAAGGTTTTGGCTTAAGCCCACATAAGATTGACATTGCTATTAACTGAGATGCAGAAGACTAAATGAAGATCATGAACGCAGTTTTGGACATGTTAAATTTCTGCATTTGACAGCATGAGTCTGAAGGTCAGAGGAAATGTCTGGATTAAAAACGTAAATTCCGGAGTCACCAACATTTAGATGGTATTTAAAACCAGGAGATGGAAGGGATCATCAGTGGTGTCAATAGAGATAGAAAGAGAAAAGGTACAGGTATTGAGACCTGGAGTAATCAAGTATTAATGAGTCAGGAGTATGAGAAGTAACTAACAATAAAGACTGAGGAATGACCAGTGAGGTAGGAGAACAACCAGGCAAGTGAGCTGTCCTAGAGCCAAACGAAGAAAGTACAAGAAAAGTGTCTAATGATAAACAGGAATGGAGACTGAGAATTGATCACTGCATTTACCAATATGGAAGCTATAGATAATGTTTGCAAGAGCATTTTAGATGAAGTTGATGCGGTGAATGCCTGAGTGGCATAGATTCAAGAGAAGTGAGAGGAGAGAAATTAGAACAAGTATAGGAAAAGAAATTTTTAACTTTCTCTGTAAAGGGAAAGATAAATGGGGTGGTAGCTTGGTAGAGCATGGTTGTTAATAGATTTTTTAAATGGGAGAAATATAAGCATATTTAATATTATTTGTTATAATCCATTACAGATGGAAACATTGATGATGTAGGAAAAAGAGGGAAAACGTTTTGTCCTAGAATAGCAAGGGAGGAGGAGATCTAGAACACAAAAGAGGGAACTGGCCTATTCTAGGAACATGGACGGTTCATCACAGTAGAGAATAAAAGGCAATAAAATAACTAGAAACAATAGTTTCAGAGAATTTACAAATAAATATAATATTCAGTGGATTATAGGCATTGTATTCTTATTACCACAGCATATTCCTAGAAACCATAATTGGCCAAGGTCTTAAAATAAAAAATATATATATGTATACTGTAAACACAGAACCTGACACAGAGCAGGCCCTAAAATATTTGTTGAATAAATAATAATTGTGTATTAAATGACTATGAATAAATTAATAAAGCAAAGGTGCATACCCTTTATAATCATTTGAAATTGGCAAAAGTATACAACATATTAAGCAGTACTAGAATTCCATCTTTTATATGTAAGTAAACAGAAGCCTGAGAAGTTCAATCATTTTCTGTTGTCACAGAGTTTGGCAAAATTGAAACTGAAATCCAGGTATTGTAATTTCTAGTTAAATACTCTTCCCTGAAGCCTATACTGTCTTGCTTATTAACTTAAAAAAAGGCACATAAAAAGGCAAATTCTTGGGATCCTTGAATAATTATATTCAGTATAATTATACCAACTCTAATAATCATTTCACATTTCATTAATGATAATTTTATTTTAATAAAATTTTCCTTATTAGAACTTAGGAGTAGTCCTGATAAGTGCTTTCAGTGGCCCATGTCTCTTAAAGGTTCTACAGAAGTTTAATACTTCTTTAAATCTAGATGAACATAATGAAGTAAAGAAGATGGCTTAGAATAAAACAAAAGTAAGCCATGAATGGAATCCTGTTTGAATAGGTTACTTAACCTAGTAAGTTTCAGTTTTTATCATCTCTAAAATGAGAATAATAATAACCACCACAATTGGAATGTTTTGAGGATTAACTGAGATAATACATCTAACCAGTTTAATGAAAGAGCTGGTTTCAGAAATGAATATTATTACATCTCCTCTGATTCCCTCAGGTGAAGAAATTAACCCCAAATGAAATTTCAGCCAGATGTCTTAGCTTTTCTGCTCATGTTTAGAAAATAAACCATCCGTCCTTTTGTTATGAAATTATGCAGTCTAACAATTTCATAGTTCTGGTTCAATACAGGGCTGCATAATATACTAGTTCTGAGCTCCTATCCAACCTAAAGATGTGCTATCCCCCACCCCTCACACATACTTCAAAGCTTGAAAAGAGCCTGAACTAGGTCTGAATTAGAGGATGAGGGCATGGTGGTCTCTCTTTACTCTGACATCCCCCACCCATAGCAACAGTTTCTGACCCTTCTAAGAATCAGGGCCAGGGAAGGAGAAATTGGGGAGACAGATCACAGTGGTATGGGCTGACCTAGTTGTCATCTATGATCAGGGCTTTCTGAATGGCAAATACACAATCAATGAGCCTTCTTCTGGGGCGTGTTCGTGGCTTTCTCAAAGAACCCCTCTGTAGGTTCTTCCCCGGTTTTACTTGACTTGCTCTCAGTCTCTTCTCTGAAATCAGTCTCCCAATTTGTTACTCATTGTTCACCATTTAGAAACCTGGGCTTCTAACAGTCTACTAAGTCTGTGGGTTTACACAAAGATAACCCTAAGTAATATCCCCTTTTGAGGGAACCATTTGCTCTTCAAAAAATTAATCTTTGTGTTGATATTGGAGGAGTTGCAGTTTATCTGAGAAATGACTCTTCAATCTGCTGTAGAGGCAGGGGCATCTCCAGCCATGGCTGTGACTTTTAGACTTCAGCCTCTATATCCTTCAGCTTCTGGAGGAAACACATCAAGCTCAGAATGTTTCCCCTGAAGCCCTTCTCACTTGGCTAAGTTGAATAGGAATCACCCCATGCCTCATACATGGAGCAGGAGATTATGCACAGCAGACCAACAGCTATGCAAAACAGTTCTGTCTCTCTTTTAGCTTTATCAACCTTTGTAGAGTCTTAAAATAGAGTTTTACCTAATACTGGATTTATTAGTTGGATTATATGTTAGCACATCCTGCAAATAAAGTCTTGTACCTCACTTATTTAGCCTCCCCTCAAACAGAAAGACTTCATTTTAATATCTGGATGCTTAAATAAAAACATTGCCTGGTATAGGCAGAGTGTTCAGAAATGTTAGCTATTACTATCATTCATCTTCTATTTATTATTTAACATTTAAAAAGTGGCAGATGAGGAATTGCTCACAGAAAAAAATTATAAGAAAAAAGTCAAAAAGACTTAAGAATGAAGACAATGTGGTGTCATAAAAGTTAAGAGGGTAAAATAGTTTTTTGGGTTTTTTTTTTGTTTGGGGAGGTAATTTTTGAGAAGGGAGTTAATCACAGTGTCAAATTTTGCAGTGAATTTTAATAAAACAAACCTATTGCATTCATCAATTGGTTAGCAAGGTATTAGAGGAAAAGCCCAACTGCAGTTGCTCAAAAAGTGAATAGAAGATGAAGATATTGAGACAGTGAAAACAGACAAGTTGGGAAATAAAGGAAAATAAAAGAGATTGGTAGCTAAGTGGAGACACAGTGTTAAGGAACTCTTTTATTGGTGTTGTACTTGCTATCATTTACTTTTAAGGAACAGATTTGAATATGTTACCAAAAAGTCAGCTGAGAGGGAGAGGGAGAAATTGAAGATGCTGGAGACAAAAAAAATCAAAGGAGGAGATGAAAAGGAGGGGATCAAGGATTTGGAGGGAAGTATTGCTCTTAAACAAGAAAGGCAATGCTTAAGATTGGAGAATATAGGTAAATAAAGACGAATATGGGTATAAATAAGTGTATGGGGGTATGTGGGAAAAGAGTGAGTACTGAAGAACAACATACCTTGTAGCCTATGAGGGGAATGGTTATGAAGAATTAAGGACATGGGAATTTCAAGATGAAATAATTAATAGAATAACTTGGCACAAAGATGCCAAGGAACATGAAGAATGAAAGAGGATCACTAGATTTGCAAAATGTGTACCCATTGGTGGCATACAGGAGTGTAGTTTTAGGAGAATGGTGATGAGAGAAGCCTGATTATAAGGGTTAAAAAAGAAAAGAGAGGGACTTCTCTGGCAGTCCAGTGGTTAGGACTCCACACTTCCACTGCAGGAGGCATGGGTTCGATCCCTGGTGAGGGAACTAAGATCCTGCATGCTGCACGACATGACCACACCAAAAAAAAAGAGAGATAAAGAAAGACAAATAAAGGGTTATAAATAACAGGAAATAAAGGCTGCAGATAAATACCATTTCATTTGGCCAGGGGAAAAATACCTAACTGGAAAAAAGAGAAACACATTAAGAATAGAATAACTATAATCAGAGGTAGCAAAATATGCAGCATCTTTCTTTTTGACAGGAGCGAGGGATATAACTCTTGTGTATGTGGTGGTGGCATTAGGTTTCATTGAAAAGGAAGGAGCTCAATCCAGATGTTATCTTCTTAGCACAACAGGAAGTGAGGAAGTGAAGAATTGGGGAAAACCATTTAAGAGAGTGTAGTTAGGATTTTTTTTTTTTCCTTAAAGAATGATCAATCAAAGAACTTACAAAATTTGATAAAGATTGTGGAGAGTAAGGATTTTTAGTGCTTTCAACTTGTGCTAGTGTTCATTATTACCCAGTAAAACTTCGCGGTTAAGTTTGGCTAAGGATAATGATGATATTATCTATGGTAATAATAACAGCATCAATAGCTGCATGTAACATTTATTGAGCATGTACTATCTGTGAGGCACTGAATTGATCATTTGCCATGTTCCAGCTCATTTATTTCTCATAATGATCCTATGAGGCAGGTTCTATCGTTATTTGAACTAAGTACTTTGACCAAGGTTATTAAGCTAGTAAGTAGCAAGCCCAAAAGATACCTAGGTAGAGCGCCTCTAGAATAAAAGTGACTTCTGTAACTCTCTGTAAGTTTCACTTAAATATTTGGTATTTTAAGATGTTAAAATATAAATGTATCCCTCTTCTCCACAAGTAGCCTCTTTTAACTTAATTCCTCATCAGAATATATACTGGCACATCCCAGTTTATGAAAAATACCAGGTGACATTTTATAATGTTTAGGGTTTCTGAAGCACATACACACACCTCCTTTTAACTACTCCTAGGGTAGATATCATCCCCTCCTTCTAATTAAGGAAACAGAGTTTCAGAGAAGTCAAGTTACTTACCAGTGGTATCTCAGCTAATAAGTGGAAGAACTCCAATTCAAATTCAGATCTTCTAACTCAAGTCCAAAGTCATGGCCATTTAGTTCATTATCTGGCTATGTCCATTCTTTCCCCTCAACATTCTTTACATTAACATGTCTTTCTTAATTTCAAGGTTCACAATCCTATTTCAAATTCCCACACCTCACCAGAACTATTACATTATCACAATAAGCTCTCCTAACATAAATAATGACCAAAATGATGTTAACTGTGTTTCATCTGTCTTTGTAATTTTTCCACGTGATGCTGCATTGCTTCGCACTCTGTCTCTGGGCTTGGTCAAGGGGTATTACAAAAAAAAAGAAAAGAAGACCCAAGCAGAAGCTTAAAAGTACTTGCTTGTTTCTGCTTTGCTCTTACTCCTTTGCCATCACCATGAAAACATGCAAAGACTAGCCTATTGAAGGATTAGACACATGAATAGAGTTGAGGGGCCCCTGTTGGTGCAGCTAAGGCCATCCTAGATCAGAAAGCCAGTTAACATACAGTTGACTGAGCCAACTTTCAGCCAACCAGTGGCATAGTGAGCCCAGCCAAGATCAGTCCAAGTTAAGGTCAGCTGAATTCCATAAACCCAATATTTTGCATGACAATGAGGTTTTGTGTCGTTTGTTACATAGCATTATTTTAGCCATAGATAACTGATACATGAGTATTATATAACCTATCCTAAATCAAAATGGCAGAACATTATTCCTTCATTATTGCCTTATCATGTCACTAGTTCACTCAAACTTCTACTGCTTACCAAGTATACAAATGTCTGTCCTTAGCTTCCACCACACATATGAACAGGCTGCAATCCTCCACCGTCACTATACAAAACCTCATTCCTACCCTACAGCCCTTCAACAAACAATCTGTTAGTTACTCTCCTTATTTAATTCCTATTTACTCTTCTCTTTTTAACTAGGTATACTGCTAGATCAACTGTCTCCTTTACGCAAATTAGGAACACCAAGCCTAGCCTGGAAAGCAGAACACAGGCTGAATTTTTTTTTTTTTTTTTTTTTTTTTTTTTTTGCGGTACGCGGGCCTCTCACTGCTGTGGCCTCTCCTGTTGCGGAGCACAGGCTCCGGATGCGCAGGCTCAGCGGCCATGGCTCATGGGCCCAGCCGCTCCGCGGCATGTAGGATCCTCCCGGACCGGGGCATGAACCCGTGTCCCCTACATCGGCAGGCGGACTCTCAACCATGCGCCACCAGGGAAGCCACCACAGGCTGACTTTTAATCCCCCACATGTCCTTAAGCAGGGTCCTCTATGCACAACTGTACTGCCTGACGCGAAATACCCTCTAGCCCTTTCTAACCTTTTCTTAAAAATACCTCTTTAATATCACTTTCCACATGAAACTTTCTGTAGTTAATAACATATCAGTATTATGGTGCAAATACTTTCAGTACTTCTATAATCTTCTGGTACTGTATTAATTTGGATCCATTTATATCTATTTCCTAAGTTCTGTGGGAACCAAACTATGTTCCTTTTTTTCTATCCCCTTTACAACATATGTAATCATTTAATAATACACAGAAGACCCTTAATATATGCTAAATCAGATGCTGAAAAGAAATTTTAAACTTTTATATCTAATGACTTTTTGCAATGGAAGTTTCACTCCCCTTACCTCTCCTTTAAGTATTCTTAGTGAACATATTAGTAATTGGTAAATATTTGCTCTGTTTTCAAAAATGTTAAAGACTGTTTATTTTATCAGTATTCCTAGCAAATTGTTCTAATACTCATTGACATACATATGCAGAAATTAGTTCATCTTTAGCATTCTGGATAAAACAAATGCAAGCATTTACATATTTAATGCCTTGTAAATAAATGCCTCAATTACTTATATATATTACTTTCTTTAATCATCACAAACTACCTTGTGAGGTATTAATATTAACCACTTTTTGTAGCATGTCAGTTTGAAGTCCTGACTCAAGCTGATAATGTATGATAGAAACACATTACAAACCAGATCTTCCTATGTCAATTTTTTTCCTCTTTCTACATCAAAATGCATATACATTTAGTTTAGTTTTACTTTAAAAGCCCTCACTATGGACCTGGTACTCTGCTGATCCAGAGGGTTGTAGGTGATTGAGATATACTCCTGTTCTCAAGGAGCTTATAGTCTAGGGTGGGAAACAGACACATAAACAGATAATGTAATGATAAAATGATAAGGGTAAGAAACACAGAAGACATGTATTTGGGGATTCAGAAAAGACTTCCTAGAACAGACAAAGTCTTGGCTAGGATGAGAAATGAACCAGACAAAGATATTGAGGAAGAACTTATGGGCAGAAAGGAATATGCTTGAAGGAAAAAGACTGGAATAGCATGATGTTTGTCAGCACACAGCAAGCAGTGTGCTATTATTCAAGCAAACAACGTGACACATTTACAAAAGTGGGAATGTTAGGACATAGAGCGAAAAAGAAATTAAGGGTCAGGTGCCAAAGAACAGAAAAGAATAGAGAGATCTGAGGATTATTTAAGAGAAAAAAAACAGTATGGCCCAATTCAGAGATGGTGAAGAAAGCAATCAGCTATGAGGACTCTCAGGTGTCTGGGTGAGGAGTTAGAGCAGATTTGGTCCAGTGGGAGGCAGATGATAACTGAGTTTGGACATGTTGAATCTCAGGTTCCATGGAACATTAAATGGATCTGTGCATTAGAAAGGTAGAAAATCGGTGTATAGCTTAGAAACATCAGGCCTAGAATGTGGAATGATGTGGAATTATCAGTCCTTGTTAAACACAGTTACACTCCATCACATAATGAAAAAGTAAACAATATGGCTACAAAATATTTTCATGGTTAGGATTACTAAAATCACTGCTGCATGTGTTCATAAAAAATGTTATAGGAGAGAAATGACTAAAGCAAAGCACTAAATCATCAACAGCTAAAAAATATTGTATAGGCAGTTGAAAACATGATATGTCATAAAGTTTGACTCTGCTTTGAATTCTGTCCCATGTTTGCTAAAACAAATTTTACTTTTATGTTATTGTAGTAGTAGTTTTCAATTTTACATACTTTATTTCTGCCTCAAAACTCACATTTATGGGAGTCATTTTCTCCTTCCAGGTAAATGTCAAATGAAATGCCACCAAACAGCGCAGGTACATTGCTCACAAACTATTTTAAAAGATTCAAAGATACCAATTGAAGAAGAATTTTATATTCCTCTATTACTTGCAAAAAACTTATAGCCCTAAAGTTACAGATGAGGTTATTAAATACTTGCTTTAACAAATGACAGGACCATCACTATCTTTGAGGACCTGTGGATTGCTAGGGGTATTAAATATTTCTAATAGTAGAATACAAATAAATATTGAAAAAATGTGTCAAAGTATTTATAAAAGAGATTGGAACTATAACCATCTAAATGTACAGGCTCTTAATCCCTAATCTATAATTCCAAAACTCAAATACTCTGAAAACTGATATTTATTTGTAAGTATATTGCAAACTTGATTGGTGGCAAAACCAGACCTTACTAACATGAGGTCATTTATAGTCTTTATATTCTCCACACAGTAGGAATATTCATAGAATTCTCTTCAGAAATATGAAAGTGTATAATTATAGGGTGCTTCCCAGAATCTGGCTAGTGGAGTGTTCCATAGGATACATTGTACACATACAAAAATTGGGGAAACTCTAAACTTTAAAACACAAGGGGTTTAGATAAGAGATTGTGCACCAGTATAATTAAAATTCAAGGGGCTTCCCTGGTGGCACAGTGGTTGAGAGTCCGCCTGCCGATGCAGGGGACATGGGTTCGTGCCCCAGTCCGGGAAGATCACACATGCCGCGGAGCGGCTGGGCCCGTGAGCCATGGCCGCTGAGCCTGCGCTTCCGGAGCCTGTGCTCCACAATGGGAGAGGCCGCGGCAGTGAGAGGCCCGCGTACCACAAAAAAAGAAAGTTATTTTTTATAATATTACTACATATAATAGTAATATTATTATTACATATACATAATGCATATAACATGTTATTACATAGTACATATAAAATAATTATTTTATAAATATTTACTTATAAAATAAAATTGTTAAAATCTAACAATTTTAAGTTTGTGAGAATAAAGCTGAACTTTTGCCTTTTCTCCTATTTCCAAAATATATTTTTTTTAAAAAAGAAACTGGTCAAAATGTTGTTTTCAGAAGAGAGGGTAATACATCAATAAGTTCAAGAATTTTAAGCAGGTGTCAGGCATTATTAAAGAAAGACAAATAAAAAATATTGGACAGCAGACTTCCAAAGTACTATTATTTCCAAAGACAGACTACATAACTGAAAATGTAAAATACATATTTCCAAATGTCATAATAGTGCTTAAAAAGTAAGAAGGAGAAAACTATTCCCACATTCTTGTAATTAAAAGCTGATCAACAGGTAATTTTCTACCTCCACCAAAAAAAACAGATAAAATTTTCAAGAGAAAGACCAGATAGGAACTCATGTTTCAAATCCCCCACCACCGAAGTACCACAGTTTTGTTTGAGGCAAGGTTGCATGTGAATTAATTATGTATTCTTAAGTTTTTCTCACCAAAATTTGCATATCATATCTACTAAGGGCAAAAGTAATTTTAAGAATGGGAATAAAGCAAAGCTTATTTAAGTCTTATCACATTTTCAGTTGCAGTAGGAAGGACAGAAGCTCCCAGGAGGCATACCTGTGGCAGGGCTGAATTGAGCTGTCTCTGGAGCGAATCTCTGTCATAGATGACATCCTGCAGTCTTTGCTGGGCAAGTGAGAGGCTTTCTTGGGTTTCCCGAAGGGTGTCTAGAAGACGATCCCTTTCATCTAGCATATTCACCATCAGCTGCTCAAAATGGGAGTCTGAGTCCGAGCCACTGCTTTGGGACCCCCTTTGGCTCATTGGGGTGTCCTCATTAATTGTGGGCATCACTTCACACATCATTGCTTAAAGAAAGTAAAAGGGAGGGAAGTCTTAGTAAAAAAATGATTTCCAGTAATCCCACCTGACCCTCAACTCTCCAAACTCTTTGCAACTCATCAACCTAATTGTCCATTTCTCCTCTACCCACTTCCCCAATTCCAATGATGCTAAAAGTTTTGACCTCAATGAAATATGGTTCACTGACTTCCTCCATCTAACATGCTTTCTCTTTTCATGACAGTCTAAATATCTCCTACCTACAAAACGCAACTTGATTTAACCTACTTCTCAAAGTTTTTCCATGATTAACCCCACCTAATTCAGTTTATAATAAGATGTTACTAAGCTTATTAATTGATCACCTTTCTTTCCCTGCAAGTTTACAAATCACTTATAGCTAATACCTCCATCTTACCCTTATTCGTTATTATGTTGTTAACAGCAAGCATAGTGTTTGGCATTTAACAGGTGGGAAGTAAATGATGTTTGTATTAAATAATTGAATGAATTAATGTTCATTCTGTCATTTAGAAAATCCCCAAATAATTGAGTATTCATTTTATATAAAAATTAGCTTTTACTTTTTAATTTTATTAATTTTTTTCATACAACTAACTTAAAGCTTCTTGACTTTACACCTCCCATTTTATTATTGGATTGGCCAAAAAGTTTCTTTAGTTGTTAAGTAAAAATAAAAGACACATTTTTCATTTTCACCAAGAACTTTATTGAACGTATTTACCCTTTTGTACCACTACCTTCTGCCATTTTTCAGGCAACTTCATAATTCCATCTTCCCAAAACATTTTATCTTTTTGAGCAAAGAACTGTTCCAGGTGTGTTTTACAGTCTTCCAGGGAATTGAAATTTTTTCCATTAAGAGAATTTTGTAAAGACCTAAGTAAATCGAAATCTGAAGGTGCAATGTCTGGTGAATACGGCGGATGAATCAGAACTTCCCAGCCAAGCTGTAACAGTTTTTGCCTGGTCATCAAAGAAATATGCAGTCTTGCATTATCCTGATGGAAGATTATGCGTTGTCTGTTGACTAATTCTGGACTCTTTTCATCAAGTGCTGCTTTCAGTTGGTCTAATTGGGAGCAGTACTTGTTGGAATTAATCATTTGGTTTTCTGGAAGAAGCTCATAATAGAGGACTCCCTTCCAATCCCACCAGATACACAACATCACCTTCTTTGGATGAAGACTGGACTTTGGTGTGGTTGGTGGTGGTTCATTTCACTTACCCCACAGTCTCTTCTGCTCCACATTATTGTACAGTATCCACTTTTCATCGCCTGTCATAATTTGTTTTAAAAACGGAACATTTTCATTACGTTTAAGTAGAGAATCGCATGCAGTCAAGAAGGTTTTCTTAACTTATGTGGAACCCAAACATCAAAGTGATTAACATAACCAAGCTGGTGAAAATGATTTTCGATGCTTGATTTGGATATTTTGAGTATGTCGGCTATCTCCTGCATGGTATAACGTTGATTGTTCTCGATTAATGACTCGATTTGATCGCTATCAACTTCAACTGGTCTACCAGACCGTGGTGCATCGTCCAGTGAGAAACCTCCAGCACAAAACTTTGCAAACCACTTTTGACACGTTCAGTCAGTCACAGCACCTTCTCCATACACTGCACAAATCTTTTTTTTTTTGGCATATCGGTTGCGTTTTTACCTTTCTTGAAATAATAAAGCATAATATGCCAAAAATGTTGCTTTTTTTCCTTCCATCTTCAATATTAAAATGACTACACAGAAATTCACCAATTTTGATAAGGTTTTTTTAAATGCACACTAATATGACAGCTGCCACATACAGTCTAACAAAATTGTTTTGAATGAAGTCAAAGATAACTAATCGCTACTAGAGCCAGCTTATGGAAAAAACGAACGAACATTTTGGCCAACCCATTAATTTTATATACTCTCTTCCTGAATTCCTACAGTAGTCTACACAGAGTAGACAAGTGATTCTGACTGAATTAGACATATGCTTTATGAAATAGACTGAGATGCATAAATTTGTTTAGGTTATTATACTACCAATTACACTTATTCCTTTGTTTCCTGTGAGCTGCTTTGTCTGGTTTCCATCCAAACAATACAAACTAACACTCTTTCAAATATTCCACAGAACAGATGCCATAAATTACATTAGCTAATGTAGCAACTTCACATCCTAACTGCTAATCAGGAGTCAGTCATAAAATAAATGAACTGTTCAGAATATTTTTAAATTATTTATTTAAAATAGAAAACACAGACATTAAGATGTAACATTGACCTGTTGTGTAGCATTTTAAAAATCAGAAATTATCTTATTTTCTCTTTTCTATCTTATGTTTTTTAAAAAAATCAAATCCATCTCAATTTTAGTTGTTGTACTGAGGCCAGGAGCTGTTAATTAGAGAGCTTGGTTTTGCAGAAGTCTGATGTGGAGAAAGGCTGGTTTGGCTGTTGATCCTGGAGCATTCTTTGGTTTTATAATACATTGTCAATTCATTTTTCTGCCTACATATTCCTGTCCTTGGGGAAAGTATTTCTGGTGATATTTTCAAATAAAATATCAAGATTTAACAGCTCAATAGTTAATTATTTTTTATGATTCTTGATATAAATTGGGTTACTGAGGAGAGAATTCAATTATCTGTGAATAATTTGGTCAGGGCCCACTGAAAACCAGGAGAAACTTTTTAAAAGATAGAGGAAAGTATTTTGTGACTGATAGCCTATACAAAAGAATTAAGGCGGTGGTAAATTTTAGAACAATTTGAGGTAATGCTTTGAATTATTGCTCATCATTCAAAACACTGGGCTCCCTGAAGACCAGAACTTGAATTGTTCAATTTCTTATTCACCCTAAAATATAGAGCAGAGTCGATATATAGGATGTATTTAAACACAAACTCACAACACACACATGTACACACTCACACTCAAACATTTGATATTATTGTTAACCACTTAATGGATGAAAATATATTTTTTGATTTTTTTTAACCTGAATTTCATTCAGACAATATCACAAAGGTGGAAAAGATGAGACTCTTTTCTAACTGTTACAAATTTTCTTTACATTAATTAAAAAGGAATTGGAAAAAAAAAAAATGTTCCAACACATTTAAATATTTAAAGCAATTAGTTCACATACCATGCATAAAATCCACACACCGAACAGCTGTGTCATTCTGAGAAATCATTATAAGAAGCCAATGTTTCTTTTTGACATTTCAGGTTAAAACAAAATACTGGGAGAGGAAATGGTAGCACAGTGACAACCTGTGCCAAAACACTTGTAAGGTTTAAATTTAAGGTTAAACATTTTCAAAACTGTATTTTAAATCATATCCTTCCTGAAGAAAGCTATTAGCCTGCCTCTACTCTGAATTACTTATAACAACTTTAAATTCCAAGGAAAAACATAACTGTAGTGATTACCTCAGCTACAGTTTTCTTCTGAATATTCTACCCTAATTCTAACAAACGTCATCACCGTGAGACATTAGACATTCACAAACTTCAGGATCTTAGATCAGTATAAAAGTTGCTCTTTGATTTAGTTAGTTGAAAGATGCTATGATGGAATTTAGAAAATCTACACTCAAAAGAACTTGATTCAATTTTACTCCCAAGGCATGTGAACCAGAGCAAGTCGCTTCATGTCTCCAAACTTCAGTTTTCTCCTCTGTAAAGTAGGAATAATAATGCAAGCATTTATTTTAGCAAGCCCATTGTAGGGGTCCAATAGGATACCTGACTGAGAACAGATTGTTAATTAATAAAGGACTATTGCAAATTCAAGTATTTCTTTCTATTATAAAATGACCAACATTCACCTTTGCAGAAAGAGTATTTTACCTTTATGATTCATTCTGCTTCCATGCCTAAAGGTTTAATTCCAATGGGTGCTCAAAACTTTTCAAATTTAATTGAAAAAAAAATCAAGCTATGCAAAAGTTACTTAGGAAATAAGATGAATACATGCTTCTTTTTCCTCACAGTCAACCCAAATAAGTAAATCTAAAGTCTTCTTATCAAAATTAGAAGGAAAAAATTTGTCTGCAAAAAATAAGGCCACTTTCATGAGCTAGCTTAGTTTCTTGTAATAAAACAGAATCTTGAGATTCTGTCTAATATAAATTACAAAATAGTTGTATATTCCTTAAAATATAGTATAACTTATTTCCTAAATGCACATTTTTAGGTATTAAAAGCAATTAAAAATCTGTATTCAATGTAAGAGTCAAACACCCTCTTACAGAATGGATGAAATCTGAAGCAACTTGCATAGTACAGAAGGCTATGGTCATTCAACCTCTAGTCTATTTCATATACCGCTTTTAACTTTTAGAATCATTTTCAATATTAAAAACTGCAGTGTACCACATAATTCCTGAAAAACCAGAAAGGGCATACTAACAATTTGCTTTGATATTTGTCTTTTTGTCATCCCCTCCCCAGTCAATTGATATATGGATTATGTTATACTCTTCTAGATGTTGATGCCCCTTTTCATTAAATTACTGAAAGTTTCAAGGTCTAGTTAGAGACATTATTTTGTTGTGAAAAGAAACAAAACAAAACAAAACACCTAGCTGGTTTAATTATCTCAGTGCTTAAATTTAGCTTGAAGAATTTTATACCAGGAAAACCAACTCCCTTTTTCTTAGCACATAACCTTGACTGTCTTCTAAATCCCTCAGATTTCAAAATAAAAGTTTTGAATGCCCACTGGAGTCATTACCCAAGGGCTTTCAAGATCCAGTGTGTTTCTTAGCAATATGTGCTGTTCAAACAGTACCTATTCAGATATGACAGTGCTACAAAAGGCTTTTTTTCTGTCAATGAATCACTTTATTCAAACAGATCTTTAGGGTTTAGATCCTACTAGAGAAAAAGATGTAATTATTCTCTGTAGTCAGTTTCTTCTGCAAAGATTTAGTCTTAAGAACTGACCTATCTCCACCTCAGTTAACCCACAAGGAATAATTCGGTGAGAGAAATCCTAGCCATTGTCTGATTACATTACATGAATATTCCTCCTCCTAGTTAACTCTTTGAAGTACCCTGTCCTCAGGAAATATTATTAACCCCTTTAATGGAAGCATTTTGCACTTTCTTTACCCCAGTTAATTTAGAGCTGGCCAAAGACCCTGCACACACCATACGGCGGGCTGGACAGTTCTCTCTCAGCCACACCCCCCCCCACCCCCGCCACCACCCTGAAGAAGTTGACTTCATGATTTCTGCACCAAAACTGTTCATCCTGCCCAACAGGAGACATCCAAGTAGGGAGAAGGTAGAGAAACAGGAGAAGGGAGAGGTTGGGGGTGGAAAGCAAGAGGTACGGAACAGTGATTGACAAGGAGGGAATCTGCATCTCATCTTCCCTGGGGGCGGGGTGGGGCCGGGGTGGTGGTGGTGGTGGGTGGGGGAAGGGGTAAAAAAAATAAAGCCGGGGCCGGGGGGGGGAACCGTGTAACTCAAATACAGTTTCTGTACCTAATGTCTGTAATTTCGGGTCCTGCTTCTTCAATTGATCACTGACAACCGCAGTCTCCGGCTTGACGAGCGGGGAGGCTCACACCCGGCACTCGTGGACCATTTCCCTAGCAACGCGAGGAGAAAGGTAGCTTAGACAGTCGGGTGCCCCGGCGTCCTCTGGAACGTGCCCCGGCTGGGTGGCGTGGCAGCAGCTCGGCATCTTTCCGCGGCTCCGTCAGCAGCCAAAAGGAGAAGCGTCCATCGGAAAAATGGCATATTACAAATTTTGCTTTGGGAAGCAGAGCTCGGTTCAGACCATTGTCAAAGGGAGGAGAGGGGGAGGCGGCTCTTAAAGCAGCAGCGGCCCGATTGCCCGAACAGCCGCAGCTCCCCGCGTGCTGCTGGAGACCCGGGAAGCCGGCAAGTGGGGACTGGGTTTGACTTGTAGAAACTGAACCAAGCGACGCTGCTCTCCCTCCGCCACCGGGCCACCCAGAGCGTGGCCCCGAAACCTGAGCTTTGGGGAAAGGTGTGAGGACTATCTGGAAGGGAATTTCTCCACCCAGTCACCCACCCGGAGCCCCTCTGGAGTTTATGGCTACCACCAGGAGTTGGAAAGCTAAAGGGAAGCGAGTCCCCAGGGACGCGAGAAGCAGGGCAGGTCCCCTCCTGGCCCCCTGCCTATTTCCAAGCTAGGGTGTCTTATTTCACCTAAAAGAGGTGTTTCTTCTGCAGAAAGGCAAGCAGCCAGCCCCCCTACACCCAGCTTCGCCTCCTAGCCTCTTTGTAAGCCTCTTTGCTGGCATCAGTTGGCCCGTAGAAGCAACCTGCTGGGCGCCGGTGCGGATGCTGTAGCATCTTCTCTCCTTACTAGCCTTGTGCTGTTGTCGCTGCCGCTCCTCCTCCTCTGTCCCTCCACCCCCCCCGCCCCCCCACCCACTCCTTGGCAGCCACCACCTCCTCTTCCTCTGAAACTAGGGCTTCCCCTGGAAGCTGCTGCAGTGGTTTCCACCGGCCCTTAAATAAATTCTGAAGTAATCACGTCTTTGCTCTCCTCCTCACGCACACGCGCTCGCGGATACACACGACTCCCCCAAAGCCGCTGCCGGCTGGCGCTGGTCCCAGTGCCCCTGGTGAAAGCAAGAACTGGGGATGGGCAGGTGTGAGAAGGGGGTATGTTCTTCCTCGTCCGGGCTTCCCACACACAAAGGTCTCTACAGGAAGGCGTGTGTTGGCCCGCACTGCTGGGGACGGGAACAGGCTTGGGGATCTTTTGGCTGTCTGGCCTTCCGTGCTTGTCATTTCTTTAAGCGGCTTCCTTCTCCCAGGACCAGGGCATGGAAGTCTTGGTTGTAGAGACCTGAGTCAATCTAGGGTGTGGCGGAATCTGTCACTTCTCATTACCTCTCCAGCTCTTTTCCATCCATTGCTTTGGCAATGAGAACTGTATGTTAAGTACTCCTTGCCCGAGTAAATTTCAGCTTTGAGCAAAGTCTGCTCCTTTGATCTTTTCCAGTTCCCCCATTCCTATACACCACTTGAGGTATTCTCCTTTCTTTCTGCCTCTGCTGCCCATTCATATAGACCCATCAGGAATAGGGAAGAAGCAGAAGACAAAACAACTACCTACTCTAAGCAAAAAGGAAAGGTTTCAGTAAGGGAAATTAAGACATCCTAGTTTTAGTGAAAAGGAAGATGGTATGCAAGAGGGAATTGGGAGAAGAGTTCAACATTGAGTATAATTTGGAAGTTAGTACAAATATCCTCATGAGGTAGTGCAATAAACCCAAAAGGTATGTTTCACTTTTGTGTAAAACAAATAGTTCAAAGCTAACTATAGAAATAGTATTCAAACACCAGCTCACTTACATTAAGTTCAGTATTCAGAAAACAGACTATTTTATTTTGGGGGCAGCATTTAATTAAGTTAATGACCTCACAGTAGAATGTGAGCTCGACCTCACAATAGAATGTGAGCTCAGGCTCACATATTTACCCCCATCTCTTCTAGACTGTTATTCAAATTCTGCATCACAACATAAACATATTTAAATTAAGTATAAGAGTAATATAAAGATTCATTAGATGTCAACTGGAGCACTATCTCTCAAACATAATGTGCATATAGATCACCCATGGATCTTGTTATATTGTTGATTTTGATTCACTAGGACTGGGGTGGACCCTGAGATTCTGCACCTATAACAACTACCAAATGAAACCACGCTTTGCATAACAAGTATCTAGATCACCCAAGTAAGCTACCATTTGATGTTGACTTAAATACTCTTTTTTTTTTTTTTTTTTTTTTTTTCCGGTACGCCGGCCTCTCACTGTTGTGGCCTCTCCCATTGCGGAGCACATGCTCCAGACGTGCAGGCTCAGTGGCCATGGCTCACGGGCCCAGTCGCTCCACGGCATGTGGGATCCTCCCGGACCGGGGCAGGAACCCGCATACCCTACGTCAGCAGGCGGACTCTCAACCACTGCGCCACCAGGGAAGCCCGACTTAAATACTTTTAACCACAGGAAAACTCGTTAAGTCACGAGGCATCCCAGTCCATTTTCATATAGATCTAATTTAATAATAGCTTTATCATACTAATCATATATCAGTACTCATAACTTTCACTCTCTGGAATTCCCCAGAAGACATAAAATGTTCTTTAAACCTCAGAAACCTTATTTTTAAAGACAGTTGAAATATCTCTTTGTACAAGATTTCCTTCCTTATTAAACCTTGGTTCTAATTTCCTTGGTAATCAACATTTGCCAAGTACAGCCTCAAATGTTGTTAGTATTTCCAAGGAAAGTCTTGATTTGCCTGACTCCTATTCATATATCAAATAGAAGTATTAATTCTAAATATAATACCCACATATAATTGACACACAGAGTTAAAAGCTACCTGAGAATTGATATCACAGAAAGGAACAGTTTGATAATGGATGGCAGGAAACAGTCATGGAGTAAAGGGTATTTTAGTAAGAAGAAATATTCTTCATGGTCATTCTCTGCTTAGAAACTATGTGTTCTCACATTCTCACCCTTAACACCACTGCAAAGAGTGTAAGTAATGTTTAGGCAATGTAGTCATCCCCTACACCAGTTCTTCTAGTTTAGTGGATCTCAAGTTTAGTAAGCAAGAGAATCTCTAGAGGGCTTGTTACAGCACAGATTTCTGGGCCCCATGCCTAGAGTTTCAGATTCAGTAAGTCTGTGATATGGCCAGAGAATTTGCATTTCTAGTACGTTCCCAGGTAATAGAATACTGTTAGGTCAGGAATCCCACTTTGAGAACACTAAATAAATAAATCTGAAGAAATTTGGGAACAAAATAAGTACAGAACAAGAAAACAACTGATATTTTGCAGTCAAGGCAAAAAGGTCTCCCAAACAAATATAAAACGAATTATTATGCTGAGGTTATCTTCTACTCCTAATGATTTTTGATAGCCAAGGATCAATGATTAAGATGAAATATGCTAGAACAGACTGTATAGCACAGAGAACTCTACTCACTGCTCTATGGTGACCTAAATGGGAAGGAAATCCAGGAAGAGGGGATACATGTATACGTGTGGCTGATTCACTTTGCTGTACAGCAGAAACTAACACAACATTGTAAAGCAGCTATACTCCCATTAAAAAAAAAAGATGAAATATGCTTATCTTCTAAAAAGTCATCTAGGTTTAGGCAGAGGTAGTGGAACCCACCTCTTTTATTAGTTTTAGTGCCTAACATCAATGAAAAAATTTAATCCATAGAGGTATCAGTAGGCACACCTACTAATTCTTTTTATATTTGAAATAAATATATTTCCATGCAGTAAATAAATAAATAAATAAATAAATAAATTTGAAATAAAATATGCACATTTTATTTCAAATGTGGTCTTTTTGTCTATATGCTCTTTTAAGGGGAGCATGTCATACAACTACTCTCATTTTTACTATGGTGGCCAGCCCTTCCATCTCTTTAGATATTCTGAATATCACATGGTATATTAGTAACATAATATAGTAATAATAATAAAAAGCACTGTTCTATTTAAACCAAGGACGATTTTTTATGTCAAGGTAAAGTGTACTAAGATCAGATGCCAAAGAAACTGAGTAATTAAGTATGGACCATGACAGTAATAAAGATTCAGTAAGTGTCAGTAAGTTGCCTTTTAAGTGCAAATATAATTTTGAAGCAAAATAAAGCAAATATTTATAGTTGTAATAGACATTTTACTTTCAATGTCACCTCATTTCAGCTATAGAGTTAACCGTTTATGAAAATATTTTGCCTATATTCACAACAGTTTTATTAACTGTTATGAGGATTATTCATATTCTGTTATTAATGGTAACATTATTGAAACAAATTACATTTTCTTATTATGCTTACTGACATTGTGCTTACTGTTGAATTTAAAATTTAAGATGGGTTTGAATAGATAATTTAATAACTCCCATCATAATTTTACCTACCTATAGTTTTGTGGGAACATGAAATTTATTTTATTTCCATTAAAAAATTAGGCCATGTGGGGCTTCCCTGGTGGCGCAGTGGTTGAGAGTCCGCCTGCCGATGTAGGGGACATGGGTTCGTGCCCCGGTCCGGGAGGATCCCACATGCCGCGGAGCGGCTGGGCCTGTGAGCCATGGCCGCCGAGCCTGCGCCTCCGGAGCCTGCGCCTCCGGAGCCTGCGCGTCCGGAGCCTGTGCTCCGCAACGGGAGAGGCCACGGCAGTGAGAGGCCCGCGTACCACAGAAAAAAAAAATTAGGCCATGTAATATTATTACACTGTATTATTTAGAGCAGGCAACAAAACAATCCCACATAAATAATCGGTCACAAAGCCAACTGAAATTTATTTTTTACTTTTTCAATATTCCAAAATGAGAATTGGTGAGTGGGCTGCTTTTTTCCATGCAGTAATTTAGAGTCCTTTCTTGTCTGATTTCTACCATTTCCTTGGGTTTTGAACCCAGATGGTGGGAGAAGCAGCATACCCACTTCTAAAATCCTTGGTTCAGAAGTGAAACATACTTTTCTCATATGCCACTGGTAAGAATAACTCACATGGCAGCATTCCAATTACAAGAAAGCCTAGGAAAGTAGTCTAGCCTTAAGGCCAGAAGAAGAATAAAGAGGATGTTGGTAAAAACTCATCCAGTTTCTGTCACATACTGTTTGTGAAAGTGATAGTGGAAATAAAAAGTATGTAGACAATATGTTTAAACTTTCTGTTATGTGTACGTTTAAAAAAATAAATGCAATTAATTGGAATCAATGGTCATACAATTAGTACGCAATTCTGTCACAGATAGTAAGCATTGTTTATTATATAGGTTTCATGTAACTTGTTGCATTTATGCTACACATTATTCTTTTTACCTGTCTAAAAAAGCAGACTGTAGAATATGAAAGTTATATAAGCACATAGTTGCTGATTCTTGTGCTTCCACACAAATGTATAAGTATCATTTCTCACAAGATAAATTTTGTAAAAGGCTACATTAATCAGCCTTTATCTATGCATTTATATGAGATTACTGTAATATGTAGCAATTTGACAAGTAGTCGCAGGGATTTCAATTTATAACTAAGGAATCTTAGTGTTCTAGAGGAGCAAAAACGTAGTTATTTTTTGAAGTCAAAGTGTAATAAGAGAAGACAAGTTTCAGAGAATTTTATTATGCATCATTCAGTGTCTAACATCAAATCTAAGAGCAATATGAGGGCACTGAAAACAAAATTAGAACAGTGATGCCTTATGAAGTAACTTTTTCTCCTTTTTAAAGGAAAAATAATATTTCATGGGAAAAATCTATATTCCTCTTTAGACTACTATGAGGTAAAATATTAAAGAAACATTCTAAATATATTTAGCAGTTGTTTTTATCTAGAGAGGAGATTTATTCTAACACGAAGCCCCATAATAAAGATTTTAATTTTTGCTTCTACTCCAATTCAGAGAGCTATGCTTTGGAATTAAAGAATCATGGAATTTTATGCTGGGAGTTTTAATATAACTCCAATCTTACAGATGAGTACTCAGTAATACTAATTCCTGGGTTTTCTAGCTCAAGTACCTGAAGAAACTAGGCAGGTACAGCTTGACTTTTGATATCTACTTTTTGACTTTTCCTATTAAATATAAATCTTCCAGAACTTGATTCAGACTTATTTATGATTACCTATCTACTTTGATCATTGGTATCAATGATACTAATCCAATTATTTCTTTGAATCAATTGGCAACACAAATAAACTGCATGAAGTTGAGATCAGTGATCACTGCTGTTCTTTGGATGAGAAATCATGGGAAAAAATAATCACCAATGTGAAAATGAGCTTTTCCTTAGTGTTCACCATTTAAAGACATGTGCAAGCAGTTATGGATAGTAAATTAAATGATGAAAATAACTGATATGGGTAATCCTCATTTTAGATAGTTTAAAGATTCATGGAGCAATGAAGAATACAAATGTATGCTTTAGAAAGAATATGAATAGAAGGCAGCATCTTCAATACTATGAATAATTTAATAATAAGTCCTAGATAGTTGAAGTCATGTAGAAAACGCTCTTCAAAATGACAGTTATGTGTAATGTCTTTAGCAATTGAGTCTTATATTCTGCTCAGTCTTAAATCGGGTGGACTCAAGTTCATAGCCCATGAATATGGAGGGTGAGATGTGGAAGGGAGTTCAAGACCATGTGGGCAAATGGCAAGTGTTTTGGTATTTATTACTGAGTGAAAAATTATTCCACCACTTAGTAACTTAAAACAACAGTCATTTTCTTATTTATTGTGGTATCAGTTGGTCAGGAATTTGGAAAGTGCTCACATGGGTAGTTCTGGCTTGGAATTCCTCATGTGGTTGTAGTGTGATGGTGGCTAGATCTGGAAGAGGGGAGGTGTAGGCAGCTAAAGCAGCTGGGGCTGACAGGGGAGGTCTCTTTTTCTCTCTCTAATCCCATGGCTTCTTTTTGTAATATTGCTAAATAGAATGATTTGGGCTTCCTCACAACATGGCAGCCTAAGGGCAGTCAGATATCACACCAAAGTCAAAAGAAGTAGTGAACAAGGCAGAAGCTCCTTCACTTTTTATGACCTAGCTTTTAAGGTCACATAGTGTCAATTCCACCATAACTCTATTATTGGATGACAGTCACAAGCCAACTTGGTTTCATGGGGAAGAAATATAGACCCCCACCTCTCAATGGGAGAAGCATCAAAAATCACATGGTAAGAAGAGTATTCTTGAAGCCATTTTTGGCAAATACAGTCAACCACACCATCTACCTTTGTGAGATGTACAGTTGCTATTAAAACTATTCAGTTATATTAGATGAATAAATTTGTGGTTTGCAATATGTAGGCAGATGTTTTACATATAAAATGTTTTAAGAATAGATTAGTAACTGGTGAGTAAAATGTTTGTTAGACATGGGCAGAATTCATGGGAGTTGCTAAGTATAAAATAAACAATAGACAGAATAAGATGGAAAGATCAGAGATACTTAATGCTCATGAAACATCTGGGTACCATATATTTATAATATGTAAATATATGTAAGAACAAATATACAAGAGTCTCTAAGTATTCAGGATACACAAGATACACATGAAAATTATCATTCATGAAGTCTTTATTTGGCCACCCATTGGTGACTTCAGTTATCACCCTATATGCCTTCTGCCCAAGTAACACATATAAAATCCATAGCTAATAGGAGAGCTAGAAATATTGGCCAGGTGTATTTGTCCCTGCATCTCTCTAGTAGAACAAGTGTGTGTCATTTACCCAGAGCATCTTCTGCCTTTTTACCCCCAGCTCAAACTTTAACTCTGGCCTTTGTAACCACATCATCAGTGAGGACGGTTGATATGGCAGAAAGAGGAACAGGACATTTGAACATACATTGCCCCATCATTCAGATAGTGTGATCCTTCCCCACTGCACCTTATCCCATCAGTGTTAACATATCTTATCTCTTTTCCCTTGTTTCTTTGTGTTTTTAACAGACTTGATAAAATGAGTGATTTGACTATTTTCATTTGTTTTGTGAGCTTTTCAATTCCATGACCTCTGATATACATTGCTGGTAATGTACTTTGAGGCTCCCATTGCCTCAAGGTGATGTTCCATATGACACTTTATCTTGGGAAGGGAAATTTTGGGTCCTTTATAACCCCAAGTATTTTTTCTGGTGTTATCTCTCTGGATTCGGCTCACAAAAAAAACAAAGAAACAAAAAACAGCAACAACAACAAAAAACCCTGATACTAACCAAGTGCCAGCCTACTGGATGTTCTCTGAAATCTTATTCAGCCACAGAATGCAAAATCATCTCACAGATATGTATGGTGTGGCAGACAACTATCATCAAATAATGCCAAACTGTAACTGGGTCCAGGTTAGGTTTGTATAGGGAAACCATAACTGGACTCCTGGCAAGCTGGTATTAAAGTCCCATTAGGATCCTTTGAGTAATCTTCAAATTATGAAAACTGGCACATTATATAATTAAATTTATTTTAGTAATCATTTTAACATGGTTAGTAAATATTTGTTGTGGTGTATATCAGTGTTTTATTTTCATTTAATTTCCCAGTGAATTTTAGAGTTTTGGAGTTGTAAAATGGGTCTTTGGGTATTGAAACTTATTTTATAATATTATACATTTGTAAATAAGTGTTTTATTCATAATTTTAGGTGTCCGTGCATCATCTAGGAACCAGCTGTGTAGGGAGTGAGAAGTCACACAATATGACAAGAGATATAATGGAGGTCATATAGGAGCACAGAAAAGAACCATCTAATCTACTTATGGGAGATCAGAGCTGAGGATGAGAAGTGTTTTCTAAATAAGTCTGTGAAAAAATAGTGTGAAAATGTAACAGCAAGGGCAAATAACCAGAGGCAGATAGTCTATAGCTTGCATAGGAAAGAGGGAAAAGTGACCATTTGGCTACTGTGTAGAGATAGACTGAAAGAAAAGAATGAAAATCTAAGCACCATATGTGAAAGAACATGTAAATCTTGTTAGAGCTTAAAATTTATTGAGGGGAATAGGAAGCCTAGGAAAGTTTTAAATCAAGAAAAGTTAAGGCATATTTTGGAAAGGACAGGATAAAAAATTGGGAACTAAGAAAGAAAGCAATAGGTAAGATATGAAGATTGAACCATCCTTCAGTGGGATACGAAGCAGGCAGGAGTGCATTTCAGTGAAAACAGAATGAATTCACTTTTGATCATGTTTTTGTTTTGTTTTGTTTTTTGTTTTTGTTTTTTTTTTACATCTTTATTGGAGTATAATTGCTTTACAATGGTGTGTTAGTTTCTACTTTATAATAAAGTGAATCAGTTATACATATACATATGTTCCCATATCTCTTCCCTCTTGCATCTCCCTCCCCCCCCACCCTCCCTATCCCACCCCTCCAGGCGGTCACAAAGCACCAAGCTGATCTCTCTGTGCTATGCAGCTGCTTCCCACTAGCTATCTACCTTACGTTTGGTAGTGTATACATGTCCATGCCTCTCTCTCACTTTGTCACAGCTTACCCTTCCCCCTCCCCATATCCTCAAGTCCATTCTCTAGTAGGTCTGTGTCTTTATTCCTGTCTTACCCCTAGGTTCTTCATGACATTTTTTTTTCTTAAATTCCATATACATGTGTTAGCATACAGTATTTGTCTTTCTCTTTCTGACTTACTTCATTCTGTATGACAGACTCTAGGTCTATCCACCTCATTACAAATAGCTCAATTTCGTTTCTTTTTATGGCTGAGTAATATTCCATTGTATATATGTGCCACATCTTCTTTATCCATTCATCCGATGATGGACACTTAGGTTGTTTCCGTGTCCTGGCTATTGTAAATAGAGCTGCAATGAACATTTTGGTACATGACTCTTTTTGAATTATGGTTTTCTCAGAGTATATGCCCAGTAGTGGGATTGCTGGGTCACATGGTAGTTCTATTTGTAGTTTTTTAAGGAACCTCCATACTGTTCTCCACAGTGGCTGTAGCAATTTACATTCCCACCAACAGTGCAAGAGAGTTCCCTTTTCTCCACACCTTCTCCAGCATTTATTGTTTCTAGATTTTATGATGATGGCCATTCTGACTGGTGTGAGATGATACCTCATTGTAGTTTTGATTTGCATTTCTCTAATGATTAATGAAGTTGAGCATTCTTTCATGTGTTTGTTGACAGTCTGTATATCTTCTTTGGAGAAATGTCTGTTTAGATCTTCTGCCCATTTTTGGATTGGGTTGTTTGTTTTTTTGTTATTGAGCTGCATGAGCTGCTTATAAATTTTGGAGATTAATCCTTTGTCAGTGGCTTCATTTGCAAATATTTTCTCCCATTCTGAGGGTTGTCTTTTGGTCTTGTTTATGGTTTCCTTTGCTGTGCAAAAGATTTTAAGTTTCATTAGGTCCCATTTGTTTATTTTTGTTTTTATTTCCATTTCTCTAGGAGGTGGGTCAAAAAGGATCTTGCTGTGATTTATGTCATAGAGTATTCTGCTTATGTTTTCCTCTAAGAGTTTGATAGTTTCTGGCCTGGTGTTAGGGAGTGATCTAATCTCATACTTTTACATGTACCTGTCCCATTCTCCCAGCACCACTTATTGAAGAGACTGTCCTTTCTCCACTGTACATTTCTGCCTCCTTTATCAAAGATAAAGTGACCATATATGCGTGGATTTATCTCTGGACTTTCTATCCTGTTCCATTGAGCTATCTTTTTGTTTTTGTGCCAGTACCATACTGTCTTGATTACTGTAGCTTTGTAGTATACTCTGAAGTCAGGGAGCCTGATTCCTCCAGCTCCATTTTTCTTTCTCAAGATTGCTTTGGCTATTTGGGGTCTTTTGTGTTTCCATACAAATTGTGAAATGTTTTGTTCTAGTTCTGTGAAAAATACCAGTGGTACTTTGATAGGGATTGCATTGAATCTGTAGATTGCTTTGGGTAGTAGAGTCATTTTCCCAATGTTGATTCTTCCAATTCAAGAACATGGTATATCTCTCCATCTATTTGTATCATCTTTAATTTCTTTTTGTTATCTGATGGTGAGCCATCCAATTAGAGATATTCAAAAGGAGTTGGAAATGCTAATCTATCAAATGAGAAATCTGGGCCTATGATAAATGTTTGGAAATCATTAGTGACATTTGAAACAATGGAAGTGAACAATATTGACAATGAAGAGAGTATAGAATTAGACAAGATGGGGGTAGGGTCACAGAACCTCAATTAACACAAATATTTAAGAAATAATTCTAACAAGAAATATGCAGAGACGAGAGAGGAACATAGGAGGGTATATGTCACGGATACCAGGGAAAGAGAACAAGCATTTGAAGGAAGAGGTGAGTGGTGACCAGTGTCAGATATTCCTGGAAATCAAGTATGATGAAAATTGGAAAACATTTTGTAGATTTAGCAATAGACATTACTAGGATATTTAGCAAGGGAAGTTTCACTGAAATGATAATTGCAGAAAACAAATCACAATGGCTTAAGATTACAGGTAGAAATAGTAGCTATCCATGAAATGTGGCTACTAATGGTGTGAAAGAGATGGAAGCAAGCTGAAAAGATATAATAAGAGCTCTTGTTTTGGGAGTCAGTAGTGCTCTAGGTGGTCATTAGGTGGGCATTAGAAAATTCCAGAATCCCCCAAAATTGTATGCAAACTTTGAAGTATATGCATAAGTGCATTTCTTTGAGGTGAATATTTATAGCATGAGATTCTTAAGGCAATCAGAGATCAAAATATTAATAATCAGAGCTGTGTATGATGTATTAGATACCCATTAGTTTTATACACTATTTGTATAATCTTTATAACTTGTATGGACCTGAGTTTATATACAATGACAATATATTATTGTGACTGGTTTTGTTTGGGGCACGAAAACAAATCTCGTTACTTTATTATAATGCATGTTGTGGTATATTTTATTACTGTTTGCTATTATTCACAATATTCCCTGAAGAAGATTATAAATCGCCACCTACTGCAACGCTTATTTTACTGCCCTTTGTGGAAGGAGTATGTGTCCCTTCCATATTGACATAGACCTTATATTACTTGTTTCTGTTCATGGAATGTGAGCAGAAGTGGCCATGCCAAGACCTAACAGAAATGTGAAGAATCATCACAATTTGCTGTGGCTTTTTTCCCTCTGCCACAGATCCACAATAGTTGCTATTCCTTCAGGCTGACTAGTGCATAAGTATACTCTTCAAAACAGTATCTTTTCTAATATGCTCACATATCACTATTCTTTGGATATTGTTGCCATTTTCAGGTTTTTCCCCCTTTTCCATTCTATATAAGCAATGAAAAAGAAGGACTGCATCAAGAATTTTTTTTCCACAGAACAAGTATATATTGAATGATGACAGTATATTGCTTAATATTAACTATGCAGGAAGAAAACTGAGGCCTCAATCCTTGGGCCCCTAAGGGGGAAATAAGACAAAATCACAATGGACTTAAACATGGAAAAGTAAAATTATAAGCCAGTGAAATTTTATGCAAATCAAACGAGTAATGTGTCAAATTAAGTGAATATGAATTTGGTTTTAAATGTTCTTTGTGAGTTACATTAGGAGGGAAAAGTATGAGTAAATGGCTTGAACAAATATACAGACTTATTTGGGGCATGAGAGAAGCAGAGAAAAAGGGTTAAATGATGAGAAGGATCATCTGACTGAGAGTTGACCTGCATACAGAGGAATGAGAAATCTAAATTATCAGACATGAGATTATTAGCTTGCTCAAATAGATGACCCTAAAATTTTAGTGATTAAGAAACCAAAGGACATTTGGAGTAAAGATCTTTTGGCATTATGTTAATTTTATATGGAAATAAATAACAGGGAGAGGAAGAACAAGAAGTAAAATTAGAAATGCAAGATGATACTTGATGCTTGGTTGGGAATTAAGATTATAGGGATTGGCAGTGTTAATCCAAGTAGCCAGGAACATTTTTCTGCTCATATAATTTTTCGCTGCTCCTATTAATTTTATTTATAAATTTCATTTCTTTCGTACTATATATGCTTTATTAAGCATCTATGATATGCCAGACAATGTTATAGATTCTGAGAATGTAGCAGTGAATAAACAAAACAAAACACACCTGTGCTCATGGAATTTACATTCTAGTATTCATTCCAGAATATTTATTACAGGTCGTCTTTTCATCAGACAATTCATCAGTATTATGGTTATAAATATCAGTTATTGTATGGTACTTTTCAAACCATAGACCCATAGTGTGTGTGCGTGTTTGTGTGTGGAGAGAGAGAGGGAGAAACTTTTGACCCTAGAAGCATGACACAAATATCTTACTTTTAAAATGCAGAAGACCTGAATAAGTATTTTTCAAAAGAAGACAGACAGATGGCCAATAGGCACATGGAAAGATGTTCAACATCTCTAATCACCAGGGAAATGCAAATCAAAACCACGAGATATTACCTCACATCTGTCTGAATGGCTTTCATCAAAAATACAACAAATAATAAGTGTTGGCAAGGATGTGGAGAAAAGGGAACCTAGTGCACTGTTGATGGGAATGTAAATTGTTGCAGCCATTATGCAAAACAGTATGGAGGTTCCTCAAAAAATTAAAAATAAAACTACCAGGTGATCCAGAAATTCCTCTCCTGGGTTCATATCTAAAGAAAAATAAAACACTAATTTAAAAAGATATATGAATCCCAGTGTTTATTGCAGCATTATTTATAATAACCAAGATATGGAAGCAACCTAAGTGTCCATCAAGAGATGAAAGAATAAAGAAGAAGCCATATACATATATACAATGAAATACTACTCAGCCATAAAAAAGAATGAAATTTTGCCATTTGCAACAACATGGATGGGCCTGGAGGGTGTTATGCTTAGTGAAATAGGTCACATAAAGAAAGCCAAATAGCATATGTTTTCACTTATATGTGGAATGTGAAAAATAAAGCAAACAAATGAATATAACAAAACAGAAACAGACTCACAGATACAGTGAGAGAGGAAAGCAGGGAGGGGCAAGATAAGGGTAGGGGATTAAGAGTTACAAACTACTTTGTATAAAAAAAATAAGAAACAAGGGTGTAATGTGCAGCACAGGGAATATAACCAACATTTTATAACTTCATATGCAGTATAATATATATTGAATCACTATGTTATTCAAGTGAAACTAATATAATATTGTAAATCAACACTTCGATTAAAATATACACTTCACTTCTATATTCCTATTAAGTTACAGAGAAGCTTAAATACAAAATGTACTTCTTCACAAAACTGTTCTTTATTTTCTCATTGCATTTGTTTTTTATCATGTGTGGTTTTTATGACTATAAAGATACTTCCAGGTTACAATACAGTTGACAAATTTGGAATAATGTTTGAAAATTTTAAAAAACACAAAACTGTATTAGTGATTTCTAAACCCCTTCAGAACCTAAGGGCAATCAGTTTTAAAGATATAGCAAAAAATATAATTCTCCTTTAATTAATTTCTGTTGAATTGGGTTTCAGTATTCTAATTAAATAAGTCAAAAAAAAAAGAAACAGAAAAAGTCAAAGAAAACAGAAAAAAATATTCTTTGCTTTCTAAATATAAATACATTACTTCATTGAATATTTTAAATATTGTAAGTAATAATTATATAAATTTGCCTAATGAAATTACCAGGAATAAATCTTATAATCTCCTCCTTCAGACCTCTGTTTCTTTATAATGTAGAATTCTGTAATAAGATACTTACTAAAACACCTTAAAAATTACCTGCAATGAAAACTTAAGCATCATTAATCAGAAATTTTTAGACTGATTTTTTATTTCACTTTAAAGTTATTAAGGTCACAAATAAAAATTATTAAGAGTATTTTCAAATTTAACACTGAAATTTTTTGAGATTAATTGAATATATCTGTAAAGCAGATTCTGCCTTAGTGAGATCATTTGATATTTTTTAAAAATTTATTATCAATTAAGTATAGCACATTCAATATGAAATGAATTGGCCTTGAAAATGGCAAATTTAGATATCAATCTATGCCTTCATCTAATAATTACAATTAAATTTACAATGAAATTACTGAAGATTATGTGCCTCTTAGTGCAACTTACTGAGCTCCTACATCTCACTATGAGATATTTAAAAAGTAAAAAAAAAAAAACCATGATATTATGCAAAGTGATTGAATAAACATGTGAACATCATGTCAAGATACTCTTCATATGTTTCTCCTTTGCCTCAAACTTAATGTAGCCAAAACCAAATTTCTTTCTTTTCTTTTTTATTCCTAACTCGTCTCGGTATCCCTTTTCTCTGTATGACACAGCCATCCTCCCAATAACTGAGGTTCATAATTTTGGAATCTCCATTTAATTCTAAATTTTGATCCCGTACCTAATATGATACTAAGATTTGTTGAGTTTTAACTACAAAACATTCCCGTTTTTCTTTCTCTTTTTACCATTGTGACTCAATATTCCACTCCACATTATTGTAGAAGTCGTCTGAGTTGTTTTTAATAATCTTGAAGGAGTTCAGCAAGTGTAGGAGGAAGTCAGGAAATAAAGAGTCTTGGAACTAAAAACAGGCAGGGAGATGTACCACTGAGATATACTGATAAATTATACACAAGTGTTTAAGCAGGCAGAGCATCTGAATCATTATGTCTATACATAATAGGTCACAATCCAGCAGTCAAGTAGGGGCAAGTAGAATGAATGTCTGGCAGCATGTGGGCTTTACTCATATATAGATAGAAGCAGAATTTCAGCCCATGAGAGGCTGAAAGAGCAAGGGAGGACATCTGCCCTAAGTAAGGAAATAAAATATAGTACTAAAAGCATCATCTAAGCAGACTGCCTGGTTTCAAGTCCTCTCATATGACAGCTGACCTTAGGCAAATTATTTAGATTTTCTTGTTTCCCGTTTCATTATGTATAAAATTGGGATAAAATAGTATCTATATCATAGGATAAAGGAGATCATTTATATACAGAACTAAATAAATGCCAGCTATTCTTAGCACCAGTAATTCCAGACCTGAGAAATCAGGCAAAACCTAGTATTTGCAGCTGAGATAAGAATTAGAGGTCACAAACAGTAGAGCAAATTTGTACAAGCAGGTAAAAGTCAGGGGTGGTCTTGATAGATAAACATACCTTGGTTTACCCTCTCAATTTTGAGGTTTCATCTAAAAAATACATAACTAAATTATATAGAATTTATGTTATCATTTAAGCCACCAATATACCATTTAGTTTATTAATGAATTTATAAAATGCTTTGTAATGTAGTTATTATCTTTGTATCAGAATATAAGCATTTGAACAGTATGGAGGTTTCTTAAGAAACTAAAAATAGAGTTACCATGTGATCCCACTCCTGGGCATATATCCAGAAAAGATGAAAACCTTAACTTGAAAATATACATGCACCCCAATGTTCATAGCAGCACTCTTTACAATAGCTAAGACATGGAAGCAAACTAAGCGTTCATCAACAAATGAATGGATAAAGAAAATGTGGTATATAGTATATGCCATGGAATACTACTCAGCTATAAAAAGAATGAAATAATGCTATTTGCACAACATGGATGGACTTAGAGATTGTCATACTAAATGAAGTAAGTCAGACAGAGAAAGACAAATAACATATGACATCTTATATGTGGAATCTGAAAAAATGATACAAAGGAACTTATTTACGTAACAGAAGTAGACTCACAGACATAGAAAACACTTACGGTTACCAAAGGGGAAGGGGCAGAGAAGGGATAAATTAGGAGTCTGGAATTAACAGATGCACACTACTATATATAAAATAGATAAACAAGGACCTACTCTATAGCACAGGGAACTATATTCAATATCTTATAATAACCTATAATGGAAAAGAATCTGAAAAAATATGTATATGTATATAATATATATAACTGAATCAACTTTGCTGTATACCTGAAACTAACACAACATTGTAAATCAACTATACTTCAATTTTTAAAAAGCAAGCAACATCTAATTAAACTATCCTAAGGTATTATTTTTGCTTTGAAAGGGTAAAAACTTGTATGTGCTTAAATATCACTCTAATAATGCAGAAAGTGGCTGACAAACTGAACTTTAAAAAAAAAGTGACATTTTAGAATTTTAAACTGAAATATGCAAAGATAGATTGTTCACTTGAATAACTTTGCATAATTGCTTTACTCTAGGTCAAACTCAGGTTTATTTGTTTGTTTATTCCTCCTACTTCACCAAGATGTCCCTTATTTGATGGAGCATTTTCAAAATCTTATGTAAAATGTGGGCTACTAAAAATAATTACCTCACAGATACTACTTTTCCAAACAGGAGGCATATTATAGGAAAATCTCTTAAGTACTTTAAGATAATTTGAATATTTGGGTTCTTATTATCAAAAACTAAATATTAAAATTATATTGAGATTGAAACTGGGAGTTAGTTTTCCTGATATGGGAAAATATAATTTAATTTAATTTCTCCATTTTACTCCAAGAATAAACTCAATATTCCTGTCAGTCAGTGTTTAAGAATTTCATTATATCCTGTTATGTTTACTGCCATAAACATTACATTTTAAGAATTTAAATGTCGGACTTCCCTGGTGGCGCAGTGGTTGAGAGTCCACCTGCCGAAGCAGGGGACACGGGTTCGTGCCCCGGTCCGGGAGGATCCCACATGCCACAGAGCGGCTGGGCCCGTGAGCCATGGCTGCTGAGCCTGCGCATCCGGAGCCTGTGTTCCGCAACGGGAGAGGCCACAACAGTGAGAGGCCCGTGTACCGCAAAAAAAAAAAAAAAAAAAAGAATTTAAATGTGTAATTTATGTTTTGGTTCATTTTCGGAAAGACATTACATTATACTTATATCAAAAGCTCTAATTTTAATAAATAAATTATAATATTCCATATGAATGTACTCTAAATGTAAATTGAAACTGCACTTAAGGCATTATGCACATTTAAAATTGGCCAAATAGTTGAAGATATGACTAATAAAATAGGTACTGTCATAACATTGTAAAATGAGCCTACAACTAAGGAATATTACTATCATTTATCACTTGCTATCAATTACTATCATTTATCATTTATCAATTACTGTCTCCATGAAATGTTTTATACCCAGTCTCTTCATATTATTTATAGTTATTTCCTACATGCATACTTATATTAGGTATTTATCTTGCTTTATATTATCTTACATACCCACATTACATTACTTGAAACATTTCTGAAATAATATTTGTACAAAATAATATTTGTACTTATTTATTTTCTTGTCTTTTACTGGAATAATGTATTTACCATGTAAATTGAAGACAGTGTTTCTGCCTGAAAGGCCTTCAGATGACTGGATTAATTGCTTTTCTGTAACCTCGAGATTTGTTTAACTTATTCTCGTGAGAAAACTATTCAAGACTCCAGGGTTGCAGTGATGTCATCTTCATGAAAAACTTTAGAAAAACCTTTATTTGATGAAGGAAGGACACATTTTAGAAAGGACTAACCACACTGGCCAATCTGGCTAAGATTAATAAAACACCACAAGCTTAATAGGCTGCATACGTTTATTGGGCAGGCACCATGCAGGCATCAACAAGAGTAATCCAATATTCCCTTCCTTTGTCATTTACCTATTATAGGACAAAGGAACTCTACAGATGGACAAGGTGATTTAGTTTAGACTAATTTACAATGATTATTTTGTGATCACTTAGACAGTGGATGTTAGATGAAGTAGTTTGTCCTTTAGAAATTAGATCAAGGTATTGAGGATAACCTTTAGATGGTGACCTTTATTCCTTTCAACTTTGGATAATTTTAGATCTTGGTTTCAAGGTTAATGATGTTATATCCATTATACTGTCAGTTTTCTAAGATAAATCAATTTTAAATGATATGACTGTAGTGCGAAGTTTTCACATCAGGAGCTATTCTGGCCATGCACTTCACAATTTAACCACTGTAAAAGGAAAACATGCTAAAATGTAGTCATTATATTGACACCTTTAAACAGAGTGCTGCCAGTACACTTTCATTTAGATCTCTGAAAATGAGTAAAGTTACTTTAAAAAACTTTAACTTAAAAATGCATAAAACACACAGAATAAAACAAATTGCTTGCTTATCTTTGTATCATAGATTAAAAACATTTACCTAGATTATATATATATAAACACACATACATTTTATATTTGTGGAAGATAAGAAAGCTAATTATATTGCATTTCTTCAAAGAATTTCAAGTATGATCAGATAAAATGCTCAGTAGTAGGTATAGTATGGGAGGCTTGAAATACATTTGTAAGTTTCTAACTCCTCCATGTGCAAACGATTTATTCACATGTAAGGAATTTGAGAATAATATATGATTTCCATAGTAAGACCAATTCTTGCCTACCACGATAAATGACACCATTTCATGATCCCATTGTGAACTAAAAAAAACACTAATCCTTGACAGTAATACTAACACAAATAATAATAAAACCTGTCCTATAAGGTAATCAGGCCATAGGTATTAAATTACTCTTTTCATTTTATACAGTGCTTTAGAATCAAAGCTAGAGCTAAAATAAAATGTTTACTCCTGTAATCTGCATCTCTAATTAGTTAGGAAATGTTTTCCAATACTAGACAATTAAAAAAATGGATATGGAAAGTCTGTAGTAGCTCAAAATAAGTCATGGAAATTTAAAAATGCCATGCTGAGATCTTTTTCAAGAAGTTATTGAACTGTCAGTTATTAGATCATCATTATTATATCTCAGTTTAAAGAATGTATACATGTTTTTAAAAATCTGCCAAAACCTAACTAGGAACTCTAATACAATATTCTAAAGGATAAGGTAGGAGGGTTTTGTTTAGTTGAATGTAATTTGATGAGGGTAAGGGCAAAATTATCGAAAAAGGAGTATCCTTTCCTGTGTCCATCAATGTTTGGCTGACAGGTCAAAGAAAACAATTTATTAGCTTTGAATATTTTGCTCTGGGAGCTTTTAAAATTAAACTTCACATTACAACTATTAATTTAATCAATTATGTCACAGATCTGTCCATCAATATAAATGATGTACAATTTAACTTCACTATCACATAGTATTGTTTAATATTATTTACCAAAGAAGCTAATGTTTATTTTACGTATTTTTAGAACATTTACTCTCTTCCAGTTAACATTGTGAAGCTGGTATATGCCTGAAAATTTCCCTGCCACTGAGTGAATTAATAGCATAATCTGTAATTTGCATCTTCAACATTTTTCCCACAGGTTTGCCATCTTTATTTCTTTTTATACACAGCAACTTAACAATGAAAATATCTACAACAGATATGTAAATCACAAGTCTACTGATTGTAGCTATCCATTTTATACCACATTTTAGGGACCATATTATTTGAACAATAAATTTACCAGCAACTAATTCAAGCAAAATGATCTCTACCCTCAAATAGCAACTGTAATCACAACATTTAAGCATCAGTACTGACAGTTTGCCTTAATGTTTCATCATGTACTTCATTCTTCACAATAAATTGTAGTTTAAATTAGAGGCATTGCTTTGGCATAGGAATCCATTTTACCTTTTGGAAATTAAGATTTTATATTTAAATCCATACTCACATAAATCTCAGCTATCTTCCTTTTGTATTTTATTCTGTCATTTTACATTCAGATTATCCTGATATCAAAAAGTCCTGCTGTTTTGCCCTTCTCCATTAGAATAGGGAACTAACAATAGAAATGTTCAATGATGAAACCATGGTTACATTAGAAGTTCTGCATTAGTAAGAGATTCTATTAATTTGTGTTATGTCCATCATATGAGGCATATTTCAGTATTTTGAAGCAGCCTCTATTCATGAGGGAGATACAATAAGAGGCAGGGTTTTAAAAGATTAACTACTTATATTAAACAATATCAGAGGCTTCTAAATAAAACAGAAATGAACAAAGTATACTCTTTCATTAACATGTGAAATAGCATTCTGCAGATAAAAATAATCATCTTATAAGGTTGGCGATAGCACAAAAACAAAAGTACCGCTCATACCTCTCATATATGAAGAAGATATTCTTCTTCATATCCATAGAAAACAAACACTATTTTCTCTAATATATTATAACTGTACATTTTTAACTCATAACATATATTTAGCAATTTTATTCAGTGAAACAAGTTTCAAACTTTTGACTGTTGTTCATTAGCTACAAGAAAAAATTATGTTCTTTATATTAGGAACTACAAGCAAAATAATCAAATGCACGCGCTAATTTTTGTTATACATATATAAGTTGTTACATTTTAATGTGATATATATGTACACATTTATAGGCAGATACTTCATATGTATACAGGTAGACAGTATACAAATATACACACAGATATAGATATACTTACATAATTTGTTTTTAATTCATATATCTGTATTTTTAAATTAATGGCTTGATGCATAATCTTCCTTGACATACTCTGTGAACATACAAATATTCATATTTACATGAATCAAATAATTTAACAGTAACAATCATAGGTATTATTTACCTAATGAGTGCACATAAAATAAAGATTGTGTTCTAAAGCCACACTTCCAAATTCACATTCAAGGTAAATTCGTTGATAGATAAACTAACCTTTATTTTTTTTATTTTATTTTTTGTGGTACGCCGGCCTCTCACTGTTGTGGCCTCTCCCGTTGCGGAGCACAGGCTCCGGACACGCAGGCTCAGCGGCCGTGGCTCACAGGCCCAGCCGCTCCGCGGCATGTGGGATCTTCCCGTACCGGGGCACGAACCCGTGTCCCCTGCATCGGCAGGCGGACTCTCAACCACTGCACCACCAGGGAAGCCCGATAAACTAACCTTTAATATTTAAACTCTCAGTTCCCTTATCTTTAAATTTTGGAAATTAGGATGACAATGACAATAATACAAACATCTACATAATATTTTCTATGTTCTGGACACTATATACGATATAAATATATACATATCAACTTACGTAGTAGTCTCCATTCATAGAGCTATTGAAGACTAAAATAGTTCATACATAGTTCTTAGAATATGTGGTACATGGTGAACAATCAGTACATGTTGCCTTTCATTACTAATGACCCAAGTCTTTTTGGCTGGTATGTTACATTCATCCTCTCATTTAATTCCCATGATAGCCCAGTGGAACAGACAATACCTGCTTAATTTAGAGATGTGGAATTAAGGCTTAAAGAAGTTAAGCCATTTTCCCATAGCCATTCTTGTCAATGGTATAGCGGGGACTCAAGCTCAGACTCCAGAATCTGTAACACTAACTGTTTGATAATTTCTGTTTTACATAGCAGATATGAGCACTGCTGTTTATCAACTGTTTATATTTTTACAAATCTGATAGTAGTTTTATTAATACATCCATATATTCATAGATATATTGGCCTTTGGTATGTTATTTTCTTATATTTATTCATTATTAATGTAATTTTATAAACTTTTTTCCATTTTATTTTCTTTTTATATTACAAACACATTTATTTATTATAATTTTTACAAATGTAGGATTATACTATATTAATATTCTGCAATTTTGTTTTATTTCCAAAATAATCTGTCCTATTCTCTTCATATCAGGATATAGAGATTTCCCTTGTTCTTTCTATATGCTAAATAATATTTCATTTTGTGAGTGTACCAAAATATATTTAACCACATTTTTCTTGCTAGAATATAGAAAAAAAAATTTTTAATTACAAATGACCCTGCAATAATCACCCTTCCACATACTCTGCACCTTTACAGTGTTTTTCATTTTCCATTGGACTATTAATCTTTTCCTTAACTAATTATGAGTTGTTTTGCATATTAAGGAAAACTGGCTCTCATCTGTTCCATTTATTGCATACATTTTTATCTATCATTGTCTTTTAACTTTTTTGATGTAGAGTATTCTCAGCTACTATGTAAAGAAATTCACTAATCTACTACTTTAGGGGTCCTGTATTTCATGTCATGCTTATAAACAACATCCCCATCCTTTAGGGCGTTTCTTTCCTCAGCCTCCAGGAGTTTTCTCACAGTCATGCACTTATCAGTATTCTCTTCAATACTCAGGGAATCCACGGCAGATCTCTGTGCAGCTCTCTTTTCAGGTGTTGGAATTTGCAGAATTCTTTCCACCTTGGTTTCTCCAGACCTCAGCTCAGACTCCTTAACTCAGGGACCATGGCAGTCTCCACCTAGGCACCCCCTCTCCGTGCCACACAGCATGGAAGCTCTCTCAAGGCAAAAAGCTGGGAAGAGCTCACCTCATTTTTGCCATGTCTCTTAGGGATCACTGTCTTTCCTTGCTTTATGTCCACTGTTTTGAATACCTTTGATTTACAGATCTTGTCCATTTATTTTTTCATTGTTTTTAGGTAGTAGGGTAAATTGAGTCTCTGTCACTTCATCTTGGCCAGAAGCAGAAGTCCACACATAGGTTTTTGGCTTTTATTATTATTTCCTAGAGACTCAGCAATTTTTAAAAAATTTTTATTGAAGTATAGTTGATTTACAATGTTGTTGCAACCTCTACGGCAAAGTGGCTCAGTTATACACAGAGACATTCTTTTTTTTCATATTCTTTTCCATTATGGTTCATCATAGGATATTGAATATAGCTCCCTGTGCTGTACAGTAGGACCTTGTTGTTTATCCATCCTCTATGTAATAGTTTACATCTGTTAATCCCACACTCCCAGTCCTGCCCTCTCCCACTCCCCTCCCCCTTGGCAACCACAAGTCTGTTCTCCATGTCAAGACTCAGCAATTTTGAAATTGATTTCCTTTCTGAACCAACAGATCCCAACTATCTATCATTATTTTGTGTATCTCATTTTACATGATTATATTTTTATATATTTATTTATTGTATTATATATATATATATATATATATTTTTTTTTTTTTTTTTTTTTTTTGGTGGTACGTGGGCCTCTCACTGTTGTGGCCTCTCCCGCTGCGGAGCACAGGCTCCGGACGTGCAGGCTCAGCGGCCGTGGCTCACGGTCCCAGCCGCTCTGCGGAATGTGGGATCCTCCCGGAGCTGGGCACGAACCTGTGTCCCCTGCACCAGCAGGCAGACTCTCAACCACTGTGCCACCAGGGAAGCCCCTATGTATATTTTTTTAATACATCTTTATTAGAGTATAATTGCTTCACAATACCATGTTAGTTTCTGTTGCACAGCAAAGCGAATTAGACATATGCATACACATGTCCCCATATCCCCTCCCTCTTGAGCCTCCCTCCCATCCTCCCTATCCCACCACTCTAGGTCATTGCAAAGCACTGAGCCAATCTCCCTGTGCTATGTGGCTGCTTCCCACCATATTTTACATTTGGTAGTGTATATACGTCAATGCTACTCTCACTTCGCCCCAGCTTCACCCTCCCACCCCATGTCATCAAGTCCATTCTCTATGTCTACCTCTTTATTCCTGCCCTGCAACTAGGTTCATCACTACTATTTTATTTTTCTTTTTTTTTTTTTAAGATCCATATATATGTGTTAGCATACAGTATTTGTTTTTCTCTTTCTGACTAACTTCACTCTGTATGACAGACTCTGGGTCCAACCACCTCACTACACATACAGTCTGGCCAGAGTATGTGCTCTGTACAATTTCTAGTGTTTTGAAGTTATTGAGAATTTTTCATGGTTCAGCTACAGTCACTGATGCCTCCATTATATTTTACTTATTCCATTGAAATGTGTCGAAGTCAGCAGTATGATTCTGGAATCAGCCTCCTCAAGACATGTTTTGGTGATACAGTTTAGAAGAGATTCCTGAATACCTTAGGGCCCTGTGAGCTACATCTTCCCCCTACTTCTGTTATATTTGCATAGTCTGATGATTCTACTGTAGTTCCCCGGATGTCTCCAATTCCCTTCATAGGGTTGGAGTTTTCCTCTGAACCTCTGTCCATGTAGCTGGTGACACTCTGCCTAGTACTTCTAATTTCCACCCTCCTGAGAGTGGCTCCTTCTCCCGGACACCAGCTTCTCTTCATGTGCTCCAGGGAGCTAGATGACCTCTAGGAATCAGAAAATGACCCTTGCCTGCCATGAAGCAATGCTATGGGCTAAGAGTTCCTGTTGACAAGCTCTGTCCTTTGGATATCATCACCATTTCTAGTTACTTCTTGTTCACAATCACCCTTCATTCCTCATCCCCATTTTAGGATAAATGCCCTCCTCTACACTAAATTCTCTGCATTTCTCATTCCCAAGTTCACTTGAGATAGGACATTTCCCTTAATGTGGTATAGTGTGGAAGAATTAATTATTCCACTTCACATGCCATACTGAATTATCTTTCCGTTTATTTTTTTTTCCGTTTTTTTCCGTTTTTTTTCCCATTTTTTTTCCATTTTTTTTTCCATTTTTTTCCGTTTACCTTTACATTGTATGGCTAAAGTTCACAGTGAAGAACAAAAAGATGCCTTAAGAAAGGCTGTTTCAGTAATACAGGAAAAATTTTCTTTAATTCTATGCTAAGTCACTGAATCATTTTGTAATTAGGATTTTCAAAACCTAATTAAGTGCATGTGACTTAAATGATGGGCTACAATTTATATTTTATATAGCACCTAGTCTATAATAAAAATAATAAAAATATCAAATTAGTTAATTAACAATGTATTAATTAAATAATGAATATGCAGAGTATGCTACTTCAAAAGGGTTTGGGGCCAGGATGTGTGGGTATATAATTATCAAACTTTATGGCAAATGAAAATAAAATTTCAGTTTCATAAACCCCATCCTTAATGTTTACTCTCCTGATACCACAAGTTTTGATTAAAAGAATCAATCTATTAATAATTACCAGAATAGGAATACACTAATAAGAAAATCTTTGTATATGGCTTTACAGTTTACAAAGGGTTTTCACATATGGATAACCAATATAATAAAAAAGAGAGTAAAACTAGTCAAAATTTATGCTTCTTTATTTTACATTACTCTACCTTTTCTTGGAATAATTTAAAAAATTAAACTGAAGTCACACACTAAAACATTTTTTAATTTCAATTAAAAGGCATGTTTAATTTTGAAATCCATATCTTATTCTCAAAGTGTCTGCAAATATGGTGTCTTTCATGTGCATTCTTTCACTGCATGAGAAAAATATTAGTTTCTTACCCACATTGTAAGTTTTTCACCACTACAAGTAAAAATCAGTTAAGATATGTTGACTCACCCCGATGGCAGGTGAAACTGTTCCATTAAAAAATATTTGAACACATTGGATAAAATAAATAGTAACATTAACAATAGACTATATCATTAATAGTCATAGTATTGTTAAAATGCTATGGAGGATGGGATGGCTATATCTTTGTAGAAAAGAAATGTTATCTCATTCAGTTCCACTTGCAGCAGTGAAATATCAAAAAAGATAGACTGATGTTTGTATTGTTACCCAGTGAGAAAGTCACAATCTTATAATACAATATAGTGTTTCTCATTTTTAGATTTTTACTAGAGTCACTGTATCATGTACCTTAATAATGAAGAAACCTTAATTTTATCAGCTATAGCATATAAACAGATACTGATTTCTTTCCAGTAGTGGCATAAATAATAAAAGGATGGAATGACACAGCCAAATGTAGGCAATAAACTCAACCTTTATTGAGTTACATTGTTATGTGAGAAGTGAAGTAATGACTGAATTGAACCAAAGTTTTAAACAGATGAATTCTATAATTATATCTCATTATAGCAGCAGTTTCACTGGTTTTCAACTCTTTAAAAACATTTTTTTAAATCTTATAAGGGTTTCAGAAGTTCTCATCCAGAAACTGTAAAAACCATAAGACAGAATTTTACTTTCCATAAAAACATTTGGAGGCAAATTTTATTGAAAGTTAAGATGATAAATGAAAGCTTATTATTTTGAGCCAGAATTATATTTATCTGAGCACTTTAATAACATCCTTGTTATAAGTTTCAGGAACATTTTGCATCTCTCAATTTCCACTTGAAAGTTCTGACCTAGTTATCACAGCATTTCATGAAACTTAAAACCCATTACTACCATGATGAGTCTTCTTAATATTTTCTCATTTATTTAATGTATTTTATAAGGAAATTCATTTCAAACTACTGAAGCCTTGTCTTCATAGCTTATTATTTTATCCCTTCTTAGTAAGAGTAATTTTTCTGTTATTTCTGTTGGTTCTAGTTCACTTTAGGTTTGTTTCACACAAGTAAAACTGAACTTTGTATAGAATGTTCAAAATTCATTTAAATTGGTTTCAAATATATGCCAGTGCTCTGGAGCACTCACCATGTTTTGTTCTACTGATCTTCTTTCTCTTTTTTGTTATCAACCTCTTGCTTTCTTTTGACTCCTTATTTCAAACATATAAACCTGCTCAAGTCTCATCCATCTTTTAAATCCCTCCTAGGACCCATCTACTCTCCCAGTTACTACTCTAGATCTCTTCGCATTTACAGCCAATCCCCTGATATATTCATCTGTAATCTCTCCATTTCATTAGCTCCCACTCATTCTACAACCCACACCAATATTCTCTAGCTAATGTCAACTTTGAGCTTCATGTTGCTAAACCAAATGGGCATTTGACACTCTTTTTTATTTATTTATTTATTTGTTTGTTTGTTTGTTTGTTTATTGGCTGAGGTGGGTCTTTGTTGCTGTGCGTGGGCTTTCTCTAGTTGCAGCGAGCAGGGGCTACTCTTCGTTGCAGTGTGCAGGATTCTCATTGCGGTGGCTTGTTGCGGAGCACGGGCTCTAGGCATGTGAGCTTCAGTAGTTGTGGCTCGCAGGCTCTAGAGTGCAGGCTCAGTAGTTATGGCACACGGGCTTAGTTGATCCGCGGCATGTGGGATCTTCCCAGACCATAGCTCGAACCTGTGTCCCTTGCATTAGCAGGCGGATTCTTAACCCCTGCACCACCAGGGAAGCCCTGACACTCTTTATATAACCAGAATGACAGTATTTCTTGTTTTGCTCAGGAGACACTTGAATTATGCTTGCTGTTGTTATGGTGTCACATCCAGTTTTATATTTGTCCAAGACTTTTCATTTTTTAGTAAAATCTAACTTTTAACTCTTGCATTAAGTATGGCCAGTTGTATTCAGTAAACTGCTGTTTTGAAATGTCTGCCTTCTGCTGTGACCTTACCTAGCAAGTGAAAAACATAAGCAATGCCCAAACTTCTCATTTTAATAATACTTTAAACATTATTATTATGATATTGTCATATTAAAATATCCCTGGACAGAGTCTCATATTGGCTGTAGATTAAATTTATATTCACAACATATTCGAACAGACCAAAAGATAGAGATAGCATGATTAAGTCTCATTATTTCTGCACCCTCCCCAAATAGGATGTTTAAACTCTTGGAAAACATAGTATTAACGGAAACCTCAGAAGCATTGCTTTGAAATACTCAATGTTTTATAGCACTTAAAAAATCATTTCCAATTTTTTTTTAACCTCAACTTTTTACCTATACTAGATGCTTTTCTTTCCCGTACACACACACACACACACACACCACACAGAGTAAAAGGCTCTCTATTTGACTTGTTTTGGGCGTTTTATGCTTTACTACTGATTTCCTGTAGTTGAAGAGCTGAATCATCCACTCATCCACTCAGGGCAATACTTCTTAAAAATATTCATTTCCTTGTCAGAAACGCTGGTAGATACATTGCAACTTGCCCAGCTCATCTTTATTAGACTTGATGATGAGCAAGACATGCTTGTTGACTCGGGTATTTGTCCTTGAGCGTGCTGTGTTTAAGAGTCACTTTCAATACTCAGAGAATACTTGTTATTCTCAGTGTCTATGTTTACAGTTCTGGAAACTCCAATCTGTTTCTTTAAAGACTTATAAAACCATATTAATGCTACACAGATTCATTAAAGAAGCTGAACTGAGATATAGGGGGAAATGTTACTGTTTTCTCTTTTGCCCAGAATCTTCAAGGCCCCATTTCAAACATCTCATTTTGATTTCTTAAGCAAAATCCAGATTCTTCACACTTCCATTTCCTTTCCTACCGAGAAACATAATTATTCTGATTAAACTTCTTATATTTCCATTCATCTAATATGTCTAAAGTTATTTGAAAATAGGGACATCTTAAATGATTTTTTAATTTAATTCTCAGAAAAGCCTCCAATAATATGTGAATATTATACAACTTTTGAAAAAATAAAGTATTTTTTAAAAATGTCTTTAGAAATTTAGGAAACACAAACAATAAAAACTACTGAAAATATATGTGACTGCACTTTGACAACTGTAAGGTACTAAGCAAATGGAGACTAATACAGTTGTTATTATTACTCTATTAGGCACTAGGATATGAATCTTTTCTACATCTGTATGTAGGAGGCCAAGAGTAAGGGGAGGACTAAGAATTTAGAGGGGAGCAAATCCTGAGGTACATTCTGTGGATATTACATATCTTTGGGAAATGGTCAAGATAAAGCCCTGTGTGGCCTCCCTCAGCTCTGCAGCTAAGCGTCATGCTTCAATTGCCACAGCCTCTTTGGCCCTGTTTTATTAAATTCAACACTAACACCAGGGTGTAAAGTTGCTAGGGAAAAAATTTGGAAAGGTACTTATTCACAGCCCCCGTTGGTTTTCTATGGATTAGTAAGTAGCTCGGTGCAATTTAATTCATTTCAAATCAATGATGCTACCGATCTATCTGCAGAAGAAAATTATGCTCATCTCTATTTAACGTTGGTGAGTGAATTACCTATTTGTACTGCTTATTCCCCTCAGTACTTAAATGTTTTTAATTTTAGCGTAAACAGAATTATCTGTCTGTACAATTCTGGCCTTTAGCACATTGTTAAATTTGTGCAGTAGCTTTCTAACTTTCCACAGCCACATCTGGTCTGTCAAAAGAACCTGCCTAAGACAATGATTTCACTGTGGTGCTTTTGTCTCAGAAAAGGTCACTAGCTTATGAATGTCACAGAATATTTTTCTTGGGCTTCTAAAATTCCCTAGTAATCATCCCTATCAATCATCTGGCAAAATTATATACTATATTGTAATACTGATTGTGTGTGTGTGTGTGTGTGTGTGTGTGTGTGTGTGAGATGTATTTCCAATTATATTCCAAGCTGCTTACAGACAGAGAAATTGAATTTTACTTTTGACTTCTGGCTATTATTTAAATCACGCCTGCTGTGTTATAAGAACATTATATATCTCATATACCTAATTACATAGCACCTCCTGCTAGGTGTTTTTTCACCATCTTATATTAGGGAAACTAAGTCACAGAAGATGTGTAACTTGACTAAGTCCCCACTCCTGAGTAGATGATAAAGCCACTTTTAAACTGAAAACCCTTGGCTCCAAAGCCCTCTCTTCATACGACAACATACTGCCTTTAATAATTTGTTTTTGCTTTTAATGATATTTGGCCTCAAGAAAACAAAATTATCAACAGGGTGATACATACTGGATGAAAGAAAAACCAATGAGGTGGATGCTACCTTCTCTGCTTGTTAGAGCTAGGTGAGAGAAGCAAAGTGAAGAATCCTGAAACCGATGGCAGGGAAAACATTCAGCAGGACTGGGGACACTCTATATTGCTCTTGTATGACACATGTCCCGTGATTCAGTAAAATATACATAGAGTAATAGCCTGCCTTATTTAGATACCAGTTTTAAGGCAACTTAGGAGAAAAAAAATCCACAAGGAGAATTGGCACCTGTGCAGTAACATTCTCTCCAGACTAATGAAAGAAGTAAAAGAATCTTTAGGACACCTTCCTTGAGTGTTGAAACTCATGCAGAGTAACTTTTCCAACAGGAGGTGCCACTGGCTGCTGCGAATTTTTGATGGTCACTGTCCATAGACACGTGGAAGGCAGAATGTACAGAAATACTACTTTCCTATGTCCAGACTCTAAAAAGGAGGAGGCACTTCAACAAATATTCCCTTTGTGTCTATTGAATGTTTTGCCTGATTTCACGTGCACTCCATTAGCAAAAAAAATCTCTTCATCCCAGTGGCAAAAGAGTAGAAATCTTTTTCATTCTGGAAGGTTGTAGACATGAATTCCTTAATTTAAAAAAGGAATCTTTTAGTAATCAGTTTCTGTGCTACCTAATCAGCTGTTGACAACCAGACAAAGATAAAAAATTAACTTTTGAGGGTAGAAGATATAACACAAAATGAGTTATCTGTCGTTTTTAAAATGTTGGAATTAACAACATTTAAAGTTCATGACTTTGAAAATCTCTGTCGAAAGTCTAAACAAAGCATTCCATCAAGACTCTCGTTTTGACACTCAAGTTCTTTGTAGAAATCATCTTCTCCCTTTTTCACCTGCCAGGGCATTGGCACCCCTCCCCATTATATCAGTTCTCGCCAATGATAATTTTAGCAATAAATGTACATGCCTTTGTGAATGTACATGTTACAAGAATTTTACATGCATACAAAATTGTAGACATCTTGAAATTCTTTTGATAGTAATCTTAGGTGAAAGTCTTTCTTTTGTGGGAAGGAGGGCAGGAGTTATCATCTGTCAGGGAGTAGTTCAGTTAATTTTATCAATTTCTAATGCTATAGAAGAGAAAACATTAGAGAATCAAGTGGAAGAGGAAAGATTAGTGGTATACCATAATAAAATATGGTTTTTAAACATAATAGTACTGATAGTACCCTCTGAAGGTACAACATTCATTTTTTTTCAAAAAGAAATGTCAATATAAAAGACAAGCAATTATTACTTTTACTGTTCATTCTTATCAATATTCTTTTTTTCTGGACACAATAAAACCACACTTCCTCTTAAATTATGTAATTGAGAGGGAAGAACAAGGACATGGCTAAAGTACATCAAATAAGATAAAACCTACTTTGTAAATACAAAATAGCAAGTGACCCTCTATATTACCAATGTAAATTAATTAACAGTATGAATATGATGTAGCAAAAAAAAGACTAATTTTCAAAGGTTAGCCCAAGTCAAATATATTGTGGTATAATTCTCACATGTCTACATTTCAGAGAAGTATAGCGGATTGCAAAAATATGATATAATTTTATTTGTTGTAATAAATACATTGCTGTAGGGCTATAAATCATTTTTCTATTGTTAACTGAAAATGCAACTGAAAAATAGCATATTTACACTGTGCAAATATTAAGTTAGAATTGCAGGTAACCCAAGTGTGATGGGGTTCCCATGGTCAGCATCTTATTTATTTTTCCCATCCTGAGTAAGAAACTTTTTGCACACCCTTCCCCAAAGTACAATTCTAAAAAGCAACAACTTGCAATGTAGATTTTACTGAAAATGGAGATTTACTGCAACCACATAGCAGAACTTCAGAAAAATCTAAGCACCTTCTATTCCTTCCTCCTCCTGTAGCTCTCTCTTTCCACACAGGCCTCTCTAGCCTCAGGACTACAGCTTTTCAACCTCTGGAATCTGCCCTCAGGGTTCTTCTTCAGCAGAATGCAGTTATCCCTCAGCCTCTCAGGTCTTGCAAATTTCTTCATTCTTATCGCCCAGCTCAGCAAGCAACACATGTTCCTTATAAAGCTTTGGGGGCTTGAAATATTTAATATTTTCCTGTCACAAATGTATTTTTATTCACAAGTAAAATAAATATCTGAAAAAAAGATATTTAAGGATTGGAACAGGAGAGTAAAGGGAATTATAGCACAGATTTACAGGAACTTATGGGCACAAATTGATTAAATAGACCATCAAAAAAAGGTGGGGGGGAAGGAAATACTGATGAATAAGACAGAGTCCTATAGCAATTTTTATTAAGTTCTGCTGCGTGGTACCAATATCTCTCCAGTTGCAATACATTTTTATTAAAACTTATTTATCAAAAGGCCCTATATAAAGCCAAGCTTCAGAGAGATGATATTTGTAATACTTATATCTAAAGAGAACTTTCATTCAGAATATTTCACATTCAAAAAATCCAACAAGAAAAAGAAGATAGATGACCCTTTCCAAAAAAAAAAAAAAAAAAGATAAACAAATGACTTGATCAAGCTCTTCACAAAAGAGGAAATCCAAATTGCCTTTAGGTATATTGTTGCCAACAAATTTTGCCTCCCTTTGCACCGATGCTGAATAGAAATAAGGAGACAGATTTGGAGGATAAGAAATAGAGAGGTTTTTTATTTTCTTTGCAAAGGCAAAGGGAAGACACAGCAGGCCAGTGCCTCAAAAACTGCCCCCCTGTCCAGGGGAATTACAGGGGGTCTTATAGGTGGAACTCACAATCCAGGGTAAGTGATAAAGATCAAAGCAGTGAAGGTATTGCATTCTTCTTCTTCTTGCAATATTTTAAAACAGTCACTGCTGGCATCAGGCAGCCTGGTAAATGGGTCCCTTCATCTCTGGGTTATCTGTCTGTGACCTCCTTTTTGAAATGCAAACAGCTACAAGGTGTGATTTGCTACAAGAGAAATTACCTAAATTACATAGGATTAGGGGTGACAGGTTAGCTTTGTAAAGGACAAATCTAACTACAGACACTACAGATTAGCAACAGTTAAAATAAAACTAGGAGTGATTAACTCTTTCAGGCCAGGTTATGTTTCTTTTCTAGCCTGTTTATTGTTCGCTTTGTTTTCTTTGCTTTTAGTAGAGGGAAAACTTCATTTCTATTTTCACTTCAACATTGTGAAGAAGTGTTTCACATCCTTAATCATCAGGGAAAAGTAAAATGAAAACCAACAATGAGATACCACACTACACCCAAAAGAAAGCCTTAAAAAATAGCTGGCATCGCTGGCAATGCCAAGTGTCAGTGAGGATGAGGAACAATTTGAACTCTCATGTAGAGCTGCTGGGGCAGAAATTGGTACAATCTCCTTGGAAAACGGTTTTATAGTTTCTAACAAATCAGACTCTAATCATCTCTTCAATTCTACCCCCAGGTAGATACAATATACAATGTACAGTAGAATTGTGAACAGAAACATGTAATATGAACACAGTGCTACATATTCATTACAGTACTCTTTATAATAACACTAAACTGGAAAAAAAAACAAATAACCATCAGCAGTAGAATAAGTAAATAATGTTACGTTCTTAAAATGGAGTACAGAACAGCAATGATAAACAAAATCACTGCTAGGGGGATTGGTTCAAGATGGTAGAGTAGAAGGACATGTGCTCACTCCCTCTTGTGAGAGCACTGGAATCATAACTAACTGCTGAACAATCATTGACAGGAAGACACTGGAACTCACCAAAAAAAGGTACCCCACATCCAAAGACAAAGGAGAAGCCTCAATGAGATGGTACAAGAGGTGCAATCACAATAATATCAAATCCCATAACTGCCAGGTGGGTGACTGGCAAACTGGAGAGCACTTATACCACAGAAGTTCACCCACTGGAGTGAGGGTTCTGAGCCCTCTGTCAGGCTTCCCAACCTGGAGGTCCAGCAACGGGAAGAGGAATTCCCACAGAATCAGACTTTGAAGGCTAGCAGGATTTGACTGTAGGATTTTGACAGAGACTCCACTGTTGGAGGGCACACACAAAGTAGTGTGCACATCAGGACCCAAGGGGAAGGAGCAGTGACCCCATGGGAGACTGAACCAGACCTACCTGTTGGAGGGTCTCCTGCAGAGGCAGGGGGTGGCTGTGGCTAACCACAGGGACAAAGACACTGGCAGCAGAAGTTCTGGGAAATACTCCTTGGCATGAGCCCTCCTGGAGTCTGCCATTAGCCCCATCGAAGAGCTTATAGCTTCCCATGCTGGGTTGCCTCAGACCAAACAACCAACAGGGTGGGAACCCAGCCCCACTCATCAGCAGACAATCAGATTACACTTTTACTGAGCTCTGCCCACCAGAGCAACATCCAGCTCTACCTACCACCAGTCTCTCCCATCTGGAAGCTTGCACAAGCCTCTTAGTTAGCCTCATCCACCAGAAGACAGACAGCAGAAGCAAGAAGAACTACAGCCCTGCAGGCTGTGGAATGAAAACCACATTCACAGAAAGATAGACAAAATGAAAAGGCAGAGGACTATGTACCAGATGAGGAAACAAGATAAAACCCCAGAAAACAACTAAATGAAGTGGAGATAGGCAACCTTCCAGAAAAAAAAATTCAGAATAATGATAGTGAAGATGATCCAGGACCTTGGAAAAAGAATGGAGGCAAAGATTGAGAAGATGCAAGAAATGTTTAACAAAGACCTAGAAGAATTAAAGAACAAACACCTAGAAGAATTAAAGAACAAAGAGATGAACAATACAATAAATGAAATGAAGAATACACTAGAAGGAACCAATAGAAGAATAACTGAGGCAGAAAAATGGATAAGTGACCTGGAAGACAGAATGGTGGAATTCACTGCCATTGAAAAAATAAAGAAAAAAGAATGAAAAGAAATGAAGACAGCCCAAGAGACCTCTGGAACAACATTAAATACACCAGCATTTGCATTATAGGGGTCCCAGAAGGAGAAGAGAGAGAGAGAAAGGACCCAAGAAAATATTTGAAGAGATTATAGTTGAATACTTCCCTAACATGAGAAAGGAAATAGCCACCCAAGTCCAGGAAGTGCAGAGAGTCCCAGGCAGGATAAGCCCAAGGAGAAACAGGCAGAGACACATAGTAATCAAACTGACAAAAATTAAAGACAAAGAAAAATTATTAAAAGCAACAAGGGAGAAATAACAAACAAGGGAACACCCATAGGGTTAACAGCTGATGTCTCAGCAGAAACGGTACAAGCCAGAAGGGAGTGGCACAATATATTTAAAGTGATGAAAGGGAAGAACCTACAACCAAGATTACTGTTCCCGCCAAGGATCTCATTCAGATTCTACGGAGAAATCAAAAGCATTACAGACAAGCAAAATCTAGGAGAATTCAGCAGAACCAAACCAGCTCTACAACAAATGTTAAAGGAACTTTTGTAAGTGGGAAACACAAGAGAAGAAAAGGACCTACGAAAACAAACCCAAAACAATTAAGGAAATGGTAATAGGAACATACATATCGATAATTACCTTAAATGTGAATGGATTAAATGCTCCAGCCAAAAGACACAGGCTCACTGAATAGACACCACCATCTATATGGTGTCTACAAGAGACCCTCTTCAGACCTACAGACACATACAGTCTGAGAGTGAGGGGATGGAAAAAGATATTCCATGCAAATGGAAATCAAAAGAAAGCTGGACTAGCAATACTCATTTCAGATAAAATAGACTTTAAAATAAAGAATGTTACAAGAGACAAGGAAGGACACTACATAACGATCAAGGGATTAATCCAAGAATAAGATATAACAATTATAAATATATATGCACCCAACATGGGAGCACCTCAATACATAAGGCAACTGCTAACAGCTCTAGAAGAGGAAATCGAGAGTAGCACAATAATAGTGGGGTACTTTTAACACCTCACTTACACCAATGGACAGATCACCCAGACAGAAAATAAATAAGGAAACACAAGTTTTAAACAACACAGTAGACCAGATAGATTTAACTGATATTTATAGGTATTCCATCCAAAAACAGCAGATTACACTTTCTTCTCAAGTGCACATGGAACATTCTCCAGAATAGATCACATCTTGGGTCACAAATCAAGCCTCAGTAAATTTAAGAATATTTAAATCATATTAAACATCTTTTCCGACAACAATACTTGGAGATTAGAAATCAGTTACAGGGAAAAACACGTAAAAAACACAAACTCATGGAGGGTAAACAATACGTTGCTAAGTAACCAAGAGATCACTGAAGAAATCAAAGAGGAAATCAAAAAATACCTAGAGACAAATGACAATGAAAACATGATAATCCAAAACCTATGGGATGCAGCAAAAGCAGTTCTAAGCTGGAAGTCTACAGGAATACAAGCCTACCTCAAGAAATGAGAAAAATCTCAAACAATCTAACCTTACACCTAAAGGAACTAGAGAAAGAAGAACAAACAATACCCAAAGTTAGTAGAAGGAAAGAAATCATAAAAATCAGAGCAGAAATAAATGAAATAGAAACAAAGAAAACAATAGCAAAGATCAATAAAACTAAAAGCTAGGTCTTTGAGAAGATTAACAAAATTGATAAACCATTAGCCAGACTCATCAAGAAAAAGAGGGAGAGGATTCAAATCAATAAAATTAGAAATGAAAAAAGAGAAGTTACCATGGACACAGCAGAAGTACAAAGCATCATGAGACACCACTACAAACAACTCTATGCCAATAAAATGGACAACCTGGAAGAAATAGACAAATTATTAGAAAGTTATCACCTTCCAAGACTGAACCAGGAAGAAATAGAAGATACGAACAGACCAATCACAAGTAATGGAATTGAAACTGTGGTTAAAAATCTTCCAACAGGGCTTCACTGGTGGCGCAGTGGTTGAGAGTCCGCCTGCCGATGCAGGGGAAACGGGTTTGTGCCCCGGTCCAGGAAGATCCCACATGCCACAGAGCGGCTGGGCCCGTGAGCCATGGCCACTGAGCCTGCGTGTCTGGAGCCTGTGCTCCACAACGGGAGAGGCCACAACAGTGAGAGGCGTGCATACCGAAGGAAAAAAAAAAAAAAAATCTTCCAACAAACAAAAGCCCAGGACCAGATGGCTTCACAGGTGAATTCTATCAAAACATTTAGAGAAGAGCTAACACCTACCCTTCTCAAACTCTTCCAAAAATTTGCAGAGGAAGGAACGCTCCCTAACTCATTCTATGAGGCCACCATCACCTTGATACCCAAACCAGACAAAGATACTACAAAAAAGAAAATTACAGACCAATATGACTGATGAATATAGATGCAAAAATTCTCTACAAAATACTAGCAAACAGAATCCAACAGCACATTAAAAGGATCATACACCATGATCAAGTGGGATATATCCCAGGCATGCAAGGATTCAATATATGCAAATCAATCAATGTGATACACCATATTAACAAATTGAAGAATAAAAACCATATGATCATCTCAGTAGACAGAGAAAAAGCTTTTGACAAAATTCAACACCCATTTATGATAAAAACTCTCCAGAAAGTAGGCATAGAGGGAACCTCCCTTAACATAATAACGGCCATATATGACAAAACCACAGCCAGCATTGTTCTCAGTGGTGAAGAACTGAAAGCATTTCCTCTAAGATCAGGAACAAGACAAGGATGTTCACTATTATTCAACATCGTTTTGGAAGTTCTAGCCACAGCAATCAGAGAAGAAAAATAAATAAAAGGAATACAAATTGGAAAAGAAGAAGTAAAATTGTTACTGTTTGCAGATGACATGATACTTACTATACATAGAGAATCCTAAAGATGCCACCAGAAAACTATTAGAGCTAATCAGTGAATTTGGTAAAGTTGCAGGTTGCAAAATTAATGCACAGAAATCTCTGGCATTTCTATACACTAATGATGAGAAATCTGAAAGAGAAATTAAAGAAACAATCCCACTCATCATTGCAAAAAAAGAATAAAATACCTAGAAATAAACCTACCTCAGGAGGTAAAAGACCTGTACTCAGAAAACTATAAGACACTGATGAAAGAAATCAAAGATGACACAAACAGATGGAGAGATATACCATGTTTTTGGATTGGAAGAATCAATATTGTGAAAATGACTATACTGCCCAAAGCAATCTACAGATTCAGTGCAATCCCTGTCAAAGTACCAATGACATTGTTTACAAAACTAGAACCAAAAATCTTAAAATTTGTATGGAGACCCAAAAGACCCCGAATAGTCAAAGCAATCTTAAGGGAAAAAAACGGAGCTGGAGGAATGAGACTCCCTGACTTCAGACTGTACCACAAAGCTATAGTAATCAAGACAATATGGTACTGGCACAAAAACAGAAATATAGATCAATGGAACAGGATAGAAAGTCCAGAGATAAACCCACACACCTATGGTCAACTAATCTCTGATAAATGAGGCAAGGATATGCAATAGAGAAAAGGCAGTCTCTTCGATAAGTGATGCTGGGAAAACTGGACAGTTACATATAAAAGAATGAAATTAGAACATTCCCTAACACCAAACACAAAAATAAAGTCACCATAGATTAAATACCTAAATGTGTGACTGGACACTCTAAAACTCTTAGAGGAAAACATAGGAAGAATACTCTTTGACATAAATCACAACAAGATCTGTTTTGATACACCTCCTAGAGTAATGGGAAAAAAAACAAAATAAACAAATGGGACCTAATGAAACTTAAAGCTTTTGCAGCAAAGGAACTACAAAGACAAAGAAAAGGCAACCCTCAGGATCAGAGAAAATGTTTGCAAACGAATCAATGGACAACGGATTAATCTCCAAAATATATAAACAGCTCAGCAGCTCAATATCAAGAGAACAAATAACCCAATCAAAAAATGAGCAGAAGACCTAAATAGACATATCTCCATAGAAGACATACAGATGTCCAAGAAGCACATGAAAAGCTGCTCAACATCACTAAACATTAGAGAAATGCAAATCAAAACTACAATGAGGTATCACCTCACACCAATTAGAATGGGCATCATCAGAAAATCTACAAACAACAAATGCTGAGAGGGTGTGGAGAAAAGGCAACCCTCTTACACTGCTGGTGGGAATGTAAATTGATACGTCCACTATGGAGAACAGTATGGAGGTTCCTTAAAAAACTAAAACTAGAACTACCATACGACCCAGCAATCCCACTACTGGCCATATACCCAGAGAAAACCATAATACAAAAAGACGCATGCAACCCAATGTTCATTGCAGCACTATTTCCAAAAGCCAGGTCATGGAAACAACCTAAATGCCCGCCGACAGACGAATGGGTAAAGAAGACGTGGTACATAAATACAATGGAATAATACTCAGCCATAAAAAGGAACAAAGCTAGGTTATTTTTATGGACCTAGAGACAGCCATTCAGAGCGAAGTCAGAAAGAGAAAAACAAATATCATATATTAATGCGTACATATTGAATCTAGAAGAATGATACAGATGAACCAGTTTGCAACGCAAAAATAGAGACACAGATGTAGAGAACAAACATATGGACACCAAGGGGGGAAAGTAGGGGTGGGTTGGTGGTGGGATGAGTTGGCAGATTGGGATTGACATATATACATCCATATGTATAAAATAGATAACTAATAAGAACCTGCTGTATAAAAAATAAATATAAATAAATAAATCACTGCTACACACAACAACGTGGGTAATCTCAGATGTATTATGTTGGACAAAAGAGTCCATGAAAAAAAGAATATACAGTGTATGATTCCACTCCTGTAAAATGCAAAAAAGGCAACAAAAATAGTTTTTTTGTGATTCAAGTCAGAATAGCAGTTATCTGTGGAGAGAGCACTGGAGAGTGACATGAAGGAGCTTTCTCAAAGTGCAGGGTCTTTATTACATGATGATATATGTAGTGGTTACAGAGGTGTGTTTATTTTAGTACTTAAGCAATACAGTTATGATTTGTGCACTTTTATGTATGTACCGTATAATTTAGTTTTAAGAGTTTAAAACAGTGAATTCAGTGACCTTTTGAATTTCTTTACCATCTTGTCATTCCAACAAAAGCAAATGTAAAATCTCTACTACTTCAATTTTCACATGTTTGAGACGTAAATGCTTCAATTTATTCACTTGTTGCTATTGGTTGCGTTTATCTATGCCCTAGTATCCATTTGAAATTGTAAGTATAAGGGAGAGAGCAGAGTCCCCTCTGTTATTTCCTTTCCTTCTTTTCTTTACTTAGAAGAGTGCCAAGCACAACAACATGTAGAAGTTTGTCAATGCTACAGAATAAGATGCTGCATTTTGAGGAATATTAAATATTTTAAATTATTACATAAACCACACAGCTACAGAGACAAAATGAAGGGTCATTTCTGTTTTTAATATTTGTGACTAATATGCAGCTTTCAGGATGAAGTTGCTAAGGAATGATGATGTATCAAAATCCCATTTTTTAATTGAAAATTTTGGAATGTGGGGGCACAGTCAGGAAAATTATAGACAATTGATCCACTGTTGGTCACTTTTTCTACAAAATCATAGCTCTTCCCTACTGAGACCAGCCTTCGGTGGGACCATGCATGTGGTACATTAAGCCTGTGTCCATGCTGGTGAAGGGAACAGCATTATTAAAACTCTAAGAGGGAGCAAATAGCATTGTCGAATATGAGTCATCAGATTTGTTCAAAGTAGAAGCTTAGGAAAAGACATAGAGGGTCCTAAAATCATGATCAAGGAAGTCGATTGGGCTCAGGTCCTGGAAGATCTATAATGGTCATTAAAGAAATCGTACTTTTTAAGAAAGTTAATGTGATTGGAATAAAGAAAGACAAGCCATTCCAAAAAATCACTTATTTTGCAGGAAAAGAAAAAGGTATCATTCTCCCCACAAACACACACAAAAGTGCTACCTTAGAAAAGACCTTCTACAGGACTTTCAAAACAAAGGCGCCTGTAAATGCACAGTCACATCCTGTGTAAATGAGAGTAATCATTTGATGGCAGAAGAATTAGATTGATGCTTTCTTTCCATCACCATATTTGGAAATCCAAAATCTAATTTCTAATTTTAAGAAGATGGTATATAAAGTTTAAAGGGCATTTTAAGGGAGATGATTAGTATCACGAGTTATACTTAATAGTCACTGAGGCTTATCTGAGGAACTGCAGAAAGCTTTGGTTCCCACACAAGCCCAAACAACCAAAATCTTTTCAACTCTCACCATGGTGGAGAGTTCGTTATTTCCTGACATCCTGAAGACTTATCAGTTCTTTACAGCCTCCTACAAAAATGAAAAATCTACTAATAAAGGAAGTACTATGTATATTTTATATATATAGATAGATAGATAAATAGATATTTAAAAAATAATTAACTAAAATCCTCCTAATAGCAGAAGAGGAAGAATAAGGATCCCCAAAGTTTATGGATGTATATATTAAAGTGGTCATGCCAAAGGACATTTCTTTGTATTATCAAACTCTATCTAAAAAGCCGTGATAACTTTATATTCTACTATACAGTATATCATATTCATCTTTCTTTTAATGTGCACTTTAATATTCTAAATTACTTAAAATTTGCTTATCAAAAATTTAAAGCAAATATTTTAAATTTTTTAAAGTTGAGTAAAATTGATGCTGTAAAGGAGGTATCCCATGAGTTTCAAACTCTGATGTTGCCCACTCAATTTTGATTCTTTCTTTCTGTCTTACATCACAACTCTGACTTTGTTTGTAGTAGCAAGGTGTCAATAGAAATATCCATCACCCTATACCTTCTCACAGTCAGGGGAAGCCATATGACCCATTTCAGTTCCATGTGCTATAAAGAGCCTAGTAGCTGGAGATTCTGGAAAAGTTATTATTTTTCTGGAAAAAATAATTGAGAAGAGAATCAGCTGTTATCAGCTTGTTGGCTCTTAACTCTTTCCCTTTTTCTTGCCTGGAGCATTGAGCTTGGACTCACGGACAAGTATACACAATGAACAACCTAGTAAGAATCTAGAAGGAGGCTGAATGTCACCAGTGCTGTGACTGCCATTGTCCAGTGGAAATTTTTGTGTTGTTATGTGCTGCCCAATACAGTAGCCACTGTCCTATCAAAGTTATGGAGCATTTGAAATGCAGCTAGTAAGACTGAAGAATGAATTTTTAATTTAATGTATTTTAAAATTTAACTAAGAGCCATGTATGGCTAGTGGCCACTATATTTGATAGCACAACTAGATTATATCTCTATTTAGTTGAGTATGTAGGCAGGTTTCTTTAACATGCAATTGACTGCACTCCTAACTAAATATACTGTGTTTATTCCAGACCTTCGAATTCCCTCTTTACCTCTTGGCACACACACACATACACACATCTAGTCTGAAAACCTTTCCCTTAAATTACTCTCAGATCAATACTTTAGTGGGATTGACCTACAGATGACTGAGATTTTCTTTAGACTGGGACACAGGATAGAGCAAAGAATGGAAACATGGAATAATGAAAAGAGAGAGATTTACCATGAGCAAACTCCAATACCTGGGTGTGCCTCTTTCCGAATGTAATCAAGCTTCTTCATCTGAATTTCTCAATGCAAGCAACTAAACAATGCGAAAGGATATGTGTTCCTGGCAGGTTCAGCCTTTCCTTCTCAAAGAAAACTGGGGCTCTGCTTCTCCGCAAGGGATATGTCACATCCTACATGTTATGCTGCTCTGATTTATCTCACTTCATATTCAGACACGGTACCTCTGCTGACATGGGTTTGTTTTATATTGGGGCAAAAGAGGATAATGCATAGGCAGAAAGCCCTGACTAATGGTAAGCAATACACATATGTTCAGTTTCTTCTTGTTTCTGAATCATTCACACAGACCAGAGGAAGAATAGAGATCAGTGTCACAACCACCAGAAGGAACAGAAGGTTAACTTTGGACAATTGAAAGAGCAAGAAACAATGTATAAAAAGATCTTGTCTTTGAAGACTGTGAAAATAGAAGGATCTGAGTCTTGGAATCCCAATCATAACCATAAATATACCTTCTGTGAAAAGGAGGTATTAAGGACATTGCTGTGGTGGTCATTTTCATCCTAGGTTGCTAATGGAAATACTGCCTGATAGTGTTTCATACAGAGAAGTTGTTAGGCATCCTTTGTAAAAAAAAAATGCCTTTGTGTATTTATGAAATAAATTATTACACACTTTAATTTTAAACATTAGAGATTTAGAAACTACCCTTACCTAACTATGGCCTTAATGTGTATCTGGTACTAACTGAAGCCATGTTATTACATTGCATTTGCTTATTTTCAGTCACAAGGTTTCATTTGATATACTCATTATGTAAGAAATATTAGAGCATAAAAACATCTTAAAGGTTTTTAATATTTTTTTTCAAACAGAAACTATGACAAATAGTCATAACTGGACTTATGAGAGTGTGTTTCTTTCCAACAAACACAATTCTGGACCTGGCTGGCTCATTACAACATGCAACTAAAGGAACTTAAATAAATGAAGAAAACATACCACTCTCTGACACGTAAATTCTGAATCACTTAATGATATACTGAGATTTCAATTATACTGGAAATGATAGTGGGTAGATATAATAAACCCAAGGAAAATGTCAAAGCCCAAAAAGAAATCCAGAACAATTAAATAATTTGCTTTAAAGGCTTCCTTAGCTATAGAGTGAATAGCAGCTTACTTGACATCTATTAGCCACTTAATAAATAATGATAGCAAACACTTATTGAGTACTATGTTCCAGACCCTGTGCTAACCACTTATATTTATTGTCTCATTTACTCCCTTTAATCAATTGTTATAAAATCAAATATGATCAAGGCAATATTTTTTTAGCTTTATGAAGGATTCACATTATGTCATAGTGTATCAAAAATATATTTCATATTAGTTTGTAATCATTAGCTATAATATGAATTATAACCTCCAATGAGGTAATGAGTATATTAGAAAGAATTTTAAACTGTAAATCTACAAGATTAACATCCTTGCATCCACTTTGGGCTCTACCACTGATTTATCAGGTATATGACTATGAGAAAGCCACTGAAAATACTCCTAACAATTTGTCTTATAAGTTTTGAAAAATTGTTTCAAGTAAGTACAAAATAATAACTGAGTGAGGAGGTGGAAAAAAAATAGAAGATACTCTTGAACCAAAAATTGTTGATCCAAGAGAACAGGAACAGGACTTCATTACATGTGCCTCTTAAAGATAAGTGAAGTAGAGAAGGAATGGAAAATGATTCAGATGGTTTTCAGGGCCAGTGTAACTTTTATCTGGATTTTCATGAAGAAAAGCGTAGCAACTATGTAGGGGCAGTTGGAAACAATAGAGCAAAATGGTAAGAGAGGGAAACCTGTCAGAGTCAACTTACAACCACTTATCATGTCTCACAAAGACATCACACAGCTGGGTTCCATGAAAAGGAATAGATAGGAAAAAGTACAAAGCATGGGCAAGAAGCAGGCAGAACTTTTGCATTAGCTTGCCTGAAATTATGGACTGCAAGAACAGTTCTCAGGGAAATGGATTGAAATGAGGTGTCACAAGTATTTAAATCTTTGTAGTTTGTGTAATATTAGAATTCTTAAACAAGTATGGCTTTTGTCTTATGTTGGTGACTAATACTTCTCAATGATTGACTCATCCACCTCCTCTGCTTTCTCTTCAAATTACCCATGAAATCACAAGTGTCCAAGTCTGCATGGCCCTAGAAGGGAGAGTACTAATTCTGATTTGCCAAACTGTGGGAGGTATTTCCTCTGCTACACAGCAGATGTGCCACATTCTGCAAATACTCAGACCTGCTCTATATTTTGGTGGGTGAAACAAACACCACCACACAGGGAAGTCATGAGTTTGAGATTCAGGTAAAATCACATGGATGGTGCCCTTGAAACAACAGGATCTGTACCAAAACTGAACCTGCTTTCTTCAGTTTTATGTCATTACTATCCCTCTCTATAAGCATTTGCCCTGGACACTATGCACCCACGATGTAGTTTGGCCAACTGAGAAAATTTCCAAACGGGGATGTCAGTCCTGGGACATGAATGGCACTGTATGTTGGGGCAGCCATTCTGAGGTTAGCAAAACAAATACCATTTATTTCAAAATATCCAGGGGGGGGGAAAATACCATCTTTCAGTGTTGGAAGAACAGGCAAAATGAGAAGGACAAGATAATTCCTTAATCTTGCAGAACCACACTGGCTAAAGACTGCCAGACAGGAGAAATTTGTACATTGAACTGTACTCAAGCAGAAGATCTGAGAGGAGTATTCTAGCAGCATCCAGGTGGACCTGAAGATTCCAAGAAGAAAATGCATATCTTATCTGTGCTGAACAGCAAACTACTAAGATATAGTATTCATTATTCAAAAAAAGGAAACTAGAGGAAGTGTTAAGGGAAGGAAGGGGCCTTAAGCTAATGAAAAGACTATTGCAGGGTGTAATGGGGATATTGCCTTAAAAATGTAGCACAAAGTTGACTCTTGAAATGTAGTCCCACAAGAAATGTAAGAGAATGTTAGACTGCATTTACTATGTGTTATCACTAAAATATAAGAACAATACATGCTATCTGAAATAAGAAGAAAAAAAGGAGGACAAATATAATGGGGACAGACTGGCAGGATGATAGCTACATGGCATTTAGAGTTTGAAAATTTGCATTCAAATCCAGGCTTGGCCACATCATGATTTAACTTTGTTATTTAGCGTTACAGAATCATAAGCATCCTTGTAGATAATAAAGGAAAACTAAAATGATGCAAAAATTTACAAAGATAGTACAAAAATGCAAAAAGTAGAGGATAATATCTGTAATATAGGCTTAATTAAAAACTTTAATAAGAACTACTGAGGATACATCAACATATGATATAGCTACAAATTTTTAGCTATTTGAGAAAAAATAAACTCATATTTTAACCTTACACCATATAATATAATAATGCCAAACAGTTTGAAGAATTATATGTGAAACATACAACTACAAAGGAACAAGATGGAAATACAGGGGAACATGTGTGTATGATCTAGGGGAGAGAGATAATAAAGTTTTCTAAGCACAAACTCATGAAATAAATCATACAGGAAAAATTAATCTGAATATATTATTATTAGATATAATTATCTGTTAAAACAAGACCACCATAAAGAAAATCTAAGCACAGAAATTTAAGCAAACTACCATACATAAATAAACAACAAGGCTTTACTGTATAGCACAGGGAGTTATATACATAAAAAAGATATGCGTAGACAACTCATAGAAGGAATATGAAGGGCTAATAAACATACAAAAAGTTTCATCCTCATCATGAATTGCTTAAATTAATATTCCATATTACCTGTCAAATTCACAAAGAATAAAGAACAATAGTGTGGGTGGAAGTGTACAAATTAAGCACTCTTACATCTGCTGGGAGTAAGGTCCAGAATAACCCTTCTGAGAAACAATCTCGGGTATTAAAAAGTAATCTTTAAAAATATTACATACCCTTTGACCTTGTGTGTTACTTCCTGCTATTCTATCTAGAGGCAATAAAAATTCTGACAAAGATTAATGTGCATGTATATTCATTGTGGCATTACTTTTACTAGCAAGATATTGGAAACAACCTACATGTTCAGTGTTTGGAAAATGATTAAAAGCACATTGTCACATCTATCTGCTGTTGGGAGAATGGGTAGGCATAGATTTAAATCCTGATTCTCTCCTTTATCTGTGACTTTTTCTGAGTTACCTAACTTATCTTAATCTTTGTTTCTTCAAATGCAAAATGGGGTTAATAGTATCTATTCCAGAGTATTTTTTCAAGAGTAAATATGATGATGCTCTGCACATGTGCAATATAAGAATGTTGTGCTTAAGAAAATTTATCAATATAGTGTTTGTGGAATCAAATTATACGAATTTGTATGAACATTTTTGAAGAAAAACTCATCCATAAAATTCAGGGTATTATTTTGTTTGTTCCCTTCTGACCTTGATTCTGGTATGTTTGTGCAGGGTGCTTTGCTCCCTCCCCATGCCTAACCTGAATTTAGAGCCTAGATTCCATGTAAGCTGAGCTCCATTAGGTATTTGCCTGGGAGTTATCATGGCAAAAAAGGCTCCTTTCCCAAAAGTAGCAACAAATTTGCACCCTAGTGGCAGGCCTGAGGATGTTGCCCCCAAGGAAGCTTTTGGAATTGCAGAAGCCTCTTTATCACCAAGCAGTGTGTAAGTGGGTTGAGTAAAGGGGCCACCTAATAGGGGATTTTCCCCACTGGTTTGTGGGATCCAGGCAACACTGTTTGGTACACAGAGTGTTGTGACAAAAGCTATGTGACAGGCTGGGAGACACAGAAACACAACAGCAGATTACTCAGGTTTTCTCCACTGCCAACTGAAAGGGGAATGCACAACTTAAAAGTTGCAAGTTAAGTTTTATTCAGGGACCTAACTTAGGGCTATAGCCTGGGAAACAGCCTCTCCGATAGCTCTGAAGCTACTCCAAAGAGGTAAGGGAGAAGCCAGGATATTCATGAGTTTTTTTGCTGGAAAAAAAAAAAAATGTAGTCCAACATCAAATGATTACTGCTAATCACAAAGAACAAACATCTCAAGATAATGATTTTAGTGCTTTATTGTGTGTGGGAAGATGCTAGAATCTGGGTTCATAGAAATTATTCCTTAGATATGCATCTTAAGTATCTAGGGCTAGTACCCATAGCACAGAATGCTTCCTGTTTTTCTCCACCCTGAATTCCCCTCAGGTGCACCGTTGCAGGACTTTAGCAGTGGCTAATGGCTTGATCCATGTAGAACTAGAATGGCGGCCAACATTCTTTGTTTACAGTACCCACATACAAACAAATAAGACTCTACAGACAGAAAAGGTGAGACCCTCAGATGTGGTAAGGTAGGGAATTTAAAGTAATTCTTCAATAAATAATATGAAGTATTAAAATTTACCAAGCCTCTAGGTGCTACGCATGACTCTTCACACATCCATTCATTAATTCATCCAGTAATTACAACATCTCTGTGAGTTGGTTCTGTTATTAAAACCATTTTATAAAGATGGAAACTGAGGGCTTCCCTGGTGGCGCAGTGGTTGAGAGTCCGTCTGCCGGTGCAGGGAGCGCGGGTTCGTGCCCCGGTCCGGGAGGATCCCACGTGCCGCGGAGCGGCTGGGCCCGTGGGCCATGGCCGCTGGGCCTGCGTGTCCGGAGCCTGTGCTCCGCGATGGGAGAGGCCGCAGCAGTGAGAGGCCCACGTACAGCAAAAAAAAAAAAAAAAAAAAAAAAGATGGAAACTGAGACAGAGATGATAAATGACCTATCCAGGGTAATACACCTAATACCTAGCTGAGCCAGGACCCAGATCCTGGGAGTCTGACTTCAGAATCTGAGCTCTTTGTCAATGTGCAACTGTCACTCATTGATAACTTCATTGATAATAATAATAAACAATAATAATGGCCACTTTTGAATGTTTACTATACACTAGGCTCTGTAATAAGTACTTTATAAAGCTTATCTCCTTCATTCTTCACATAATGAGCTCTGATATACATGCATTGCATCTTCTAGCACAATTTGTAATCAAATCCCAAAGCCTGAGTTTGCAAACCTCTCAGCTATACCTCCTTCTACTGGAGCCAAAGAAAGTCAAGATAATACCTCTAGTGATCATAGATTTGGGAGTAAAGAAAAAAATTAAGAATAAATATACATTCTTACTTACATATTGAGTTGGTAGAACATAGAATTTGTTCCCTAGAATCCTGTATGTTATTTATACAAAGGTTAAAGATCTTTGTGTATTTCCCAATTACAGAAGTTTAAGAATAAACTAGCATGTAGAATCTGTGGTGATGAGACACCAAAAATTTGTTTACCCTCAAATACTCCTAGGATTACCTACTCCATATATGATATTACCATTAGAATTATTCCTCCTAAGAAGACATAGAGATGGCCAAGAGGCATATGAAAAGCTGCTCAACATCACTAAACATTAGAGAAATGCAAATCAAAACCACAATGAGGTATCACCTCACACCAGTAAGAATGGGCATCATCAGAAAATCTGCAAACAACAAATGCTGGAGAGGGTGTGGAGAAAAGGGAACCCTCTTGCACTGTTGATGGGAATGTAAATTGATATGGCCACTATGGAGAACAGTATGGAGGTTCCTTAAAAAACTATAAATAGAATTATCATATTACCCAGCAATCCCACTACTGGGCATATACCCAGAGAAAACCATAATTCAAAAAGACACATGCACCCCAGTGTTCATTGTGACACTATTATAATAGGCAGGTCATGGAAGCAACCTAAATGCCCATCAACAGACGAATGGATAAAGAAGATGTGGTAATATATACAATGGAATATTACTCAGCCATAAAAAGGAATGAAATTGGGTCATTTGTAGTGATGTGGATGGACCTAGAGACTGTCATACAGAGTGAAGTAAGTCAGAGAAAAACAAATATCGTATATTAATGCATACATGTGGAATCTAGAAAAATGGTACAGATGAACTGGTTTGCAAGGCAGAAATAGAGACACACATGTAAGGAACAAATGTATGGACACCAAGGTGGGAAAGTGGGGGTGGGGGTGGGGGTGTAATGAATTGGGAGATTGGGATTGACATGTATAATATGTATAAAATTGATAACTAATAAGAACCTGCTGTATAAAAAATAAATAAAATTTAAGAAAATTAAATTAAAAAAAAAGAATTATTCCTATAAGGTAAGACAGTACAGGTCCCCTAAGAATCCTATTAAAATGTGAATGTATTACCTAATCTATTAATTTCCTATGGCTGCTGTAACAAATTACCACAAATTTGCTGGCTTAAAACAACACACGTGGGCTTCCCTGGTGGCGCAGTGGTTGAGATTCCGCCTGCCGATGCAGGGGACGTGGGTTCGTGCCCCGGTCTGGGAAGATCCCACATGCCGCTGAGCGGCTGGGCCCGTGAGACATGGACGCTGAGCCTGCGTGTCCGGAGCCTGTGCTCCACACGGGAGAGGCCACAACAGTGAGAGGCCCGCATACCGCAAAAAAAAAAAAAAAAAAAAAAAAAAAACAACACACGTTTATTTTCTTAGAGTTCTGGAGGTCAGAAGTCTGAAATCAGTTTCACTAGGTCAAAATCAAGATGTTGCCATTGCTGTGCTTCTTCCAGAGGTGCTAGGAAAGAATCCATTTCCTTGACTTATTTAGCTTCTAGATGTGTATTCCTTGAATTTTTTGACCGTGGCCCCTTTCTCTATCTTCAAAGCCAGCAGTGTAGCATCTTGCTACAGTGGTCACATTGCTTTCTTCTGTGTCAAATCTACCTTTGCCTTCCAATTTGGGGTTTCATTTAGAGCCCATTTGGACGATCTAGGATAATTTCTCCATCTCAAGATCTTTAATTTAATTACATCTGCAAAGTCTATTCTGCTACACAGTGTCACAAAGGTCTCAGGGATTAATACTTAGTTATCTTTGGGGTCCATAATTCAGCCTACCACACCTGAGAAATGTGAGAAATGTGACCACTTTCAGTGAATAGCAGATGATGAAATAAGAGCCTAAAAGAATGAGAAGCAAAATAAATGCACACTATTTAGTAGTTACAGTAGGTGATAAAACTGCTTGGGTCCATTCAGAGAGTCACAATAAAATGAAGGTTTGAGGTTACTAAGTACAAACTTGGGGGGCTATGATCTGCTATTCTATCCTAAGATTAACTTTTGAATTTTAAAAGCTTACCTTTAAATGTTTATCCTGTAGAAAATTGGAACCCTCATACACTACTTGTAGAATGTAAAATGTTACATCAACCTTGGAAAACAGTCTGGTAGTTCCTCAAAATGTTAAACATAGAGTTATCATATGACCCAGTAATTCCACTCCTAGATATATGCCCAGGAGAAAATAAAACATAAGTCCACACAAAAACATGATCACAATTGCTCATGGCAGCATTTGATTTATAGTAGGCAAGAGTAAGAAAACGTAAAATGTAAATCAACTGATGAATGGATAAATAAAATGTGGTATATCCATACAATGGAATATTATTATATGGCAATGAAGGAAATGAGGTAGTGATAAATGGTATAACATGGATGAACCTTGAAAGCATTATGCTAAGTGGAAGAAACCAGTCACAAAGGATCACATACTGTATTGTATGATTGCATTTCTAGTAAATATTCAGAGTAAGCAAATCCATAGAGATAGAAACTTGATTGATGATTGCTTAGGACTGGTGGAATACTTTGGAAGGAAGTGATGAGAGGTTGCTCATAGGTACAGGGCTTCTTTTGGGGGTGGATAAAAATTGTGGTGATGGTTGCATGACTCTGTAAATCAACTGAAAATGATTGAATTGTACCCCCATAAATGCATGAATTGTAAGTTATGTGAATTATATCACAGTGAAGCTCTTATAAAAAAATACTTGTCTTGACTTTCACTTATATCAAAGCCTACAATGTCAATTAGTCCTAGACTATTTAGAATAAGAATCGCTTAAATTTTAGAGTTGAAAGAGACATTAGGTATTTTACATTCCAATCTCAGTTTATGTATCATAAACTACAAAATAGTCACTCTCTCTCCCCAGATGACATAGCTAGATGTTCAAACTGTTCTTTAATACTGAGGATTATTTTCTCCCGCCTCGCACTCATTTTGTATCGTTAGCAGACACTTAGCTCCAACAACCTTGGTTTATGTACAGTTTAGGGAGAAGAGCTCCAAAGTCCTGATGATACCTGAAAAAAAAAAAAAAAAAAAAACTATGTGATGTAATTTTTTTAAAAGAACTTGCTTCTGTCCATTTCATTCAGATCTTGGCTCAACCACTTACTCAAAGGCATTCTGTGAATACTCAGTAAAGTAGTTTAATATGTACTATTGTTACCAAGCTCAGGTCCAGTTGCTTGCCACTCAAAAGCCAATACTCAAGCGGCAAGTGTTGGTGGAAAGGAAAGGTTATTTTATTCAGGAAGCCAGCAACCTGGGGAGAAGGTAGACTCATGTCCAAAGGCCAACACCCCCTGTTGATCAGGGGGAAAGAGCTTTTAAATGGGAATTTCAAGGCTGTATAGGCGGAGAAAGAAAGCTACATGCAGAACAGCATAGTCAGCTCCGACAGTTATCTTGAAATTAGTCATATGGTGGTCTGATCAGCATCATCTTGATTGTTTTAAGTATAGTTAATCTGCAGTTCCAGAGTTGGTTTGTTTCCATTTCTCTGAGGCCGGTTCTCAGAACTGTGGCAGCTTATGTCATGGCTACAGTCAGGTCATCATGTAGTTAACTTCTTCCACCTGTGAAGGTTTCAATATCTACAAAACAGCTCAAAAGATATGGCTCAGAATATTACCTATAGCCCTTGAGACGAACTAAATGTCCTTGACTTTGCTTAATTACTACACTATTATTACTTTGCCCTGTTTGACTGCATTTTGTTTGTTTGTTTCTGCATTTCCTCACTTCTCTGATTAAATTTGTTCTTTGACTAAAGTTTTTCTGCAGACAAAAGGCATGCTGAGGACATGGGAGGGGGAGTCTGTCCTGGGAATACCCCATAGGGCCTTGTACCATTTTACTATATTTATTTGTGTATTGTTCATTTCTCTTACCAGAATATAAACTCTGTAGGGTAGGATCTTTTTCGTTGTAATACAACCTAAGTTGATTTGGTCATGCACAATTTTTAAATTTTTATTTTTTTAGTTTTATATTTGCAGATTACAGCAATTGGCAAAGAGGTCTGGGGTGGCCTGGCCCTTCTCCTCTGTATTCCTTTTCTTCTCCCAGCCCTCTGTCCTTTCAGGGACACCAACCACACTTTGCACAAAGGGCAGATAAAACAATGTTCTGTCATAATTACCGTCATCTTCAGGCAGCAAGCTATCACCCTGCCTGAGGGTGACTGTAGGACACAAGATTCATGATTTGCTATCTTTTAATGCTCTATTGTGTAAAGGAAGGAAGTAGTTCTAAGACATTTTAATGAATGGATATTTCTTGAATATTGTTAAGTTCTCCACTAATCCCCAAGTGTAGTATTCATCATAATAGGCAAGAGCCACACTTTTCACTAATATAAATCCACTTCTGGAGTCCAGCATGCCAACTAGAAAACTATTTGTTTTTCAACACACTGATATCTGAAGCCCTTATTGTAACCACCACTAAAGCGTTGGTCCTCTAAAACAATGGAGATTGACCACCCTAGACTGTAACTCTTGATTACACCAGCTAATGGCCTCTAGTTTTTGGCTCTTAAACTAATATCATGTTCTGTAGGCTGAACATTATAAAGTATGGTTCAAACATCTTTACATCTCTCTCATTTGCTATTGTGTTCTCATCACTTAGAACTTTGCCTTAGCGTAGAATAGATGCTCTGTAAGTATTTCCTGAATGGATAATGTCTGCATATTTATCTAAAAGTTCTCAAAACTGTCCATCATGAGTCTTATTTTAGGATATTTATTTTCTTATGAGACCTTGGTTTCAGAAGTTGGTTTTAGGCATTTTCTGCCATAGAAATTGTGTGAATTACATATATCCCTCCATTTATACAAATTCCTTTCCTTATTTATTAAACATATCCCAGGTGTCTATCATTGTACAGTAAATTGTTTCATGCAAACTCAAGATGCCATCTGACCCTTATCCTCAAACTTCTCATTCTGCCATAGTTATAGTGCATAATCAGATATAATAACTTAAACTGCAGCACTGATAAAGAACTTTACCTAAAGAAAATAAAAGAGCTAAATATGATGTTCTTGTGAATAAGTTCATCCTCATTCATGAATTTTGCCTTTTCCTTTTTATTTTTGTATGCCTTTGGATATGGTGACCAAAGGATTTTTTCACCGAGGCTCAAGTAGAATTTCAATTGAAAATCAGTTGCTTTTGTTTCCTGGGGAAAAATTAACATTGAACACCTTGACTTTTTATTATAACTTAAAATATTGTCAGCTTACTTTGTTTTTGACTAAGAATTGTTGTCTCAGTCATGAAGAAACTTTGCCATGATAGATCAGAATTAGTTTTTAATTATACTAGATGCTACATAGCATGTAAAATGGTATAGTTACTAGTTAATGGACTCTTTATCCCAAATCATAAACATTTACTATAAATAAAGCTTTATCATAGAAATGTAATTTTTAATCATGAATGTAAATAGGGAATGGTATTTTCAAAGTTCCTTTAAGTTTGAACTCATGCCAAAAGACAGCCTTATGTCAGTGTGGCAGATGCTGGCAGCTGGCTCACTCACGACTCACTGGAAACCTCTCTTCCTTTTCTGTAGAGACTGGGAAGCAAAATACTCATTACTCCAGTCTCTTTACAACCTCCTTACAGGATTCATCAGGATATAGAGTTTTGGCCAGTAGAATGTAGAAGGATGCCCCAGCCTTTACCTCCTGAATGAAATGTCAAAATCTCTTGAAAATTAGGCTTTGCCTTTGACATTCTCTTATCACCTTCCTCATCTCTAGAACATGAACATGATAATCAGAAGTTCAGAGCCTTCGTAAGTCAGGGAAGAAAATGTATGTTAAGGGTGGAAGAGAAGGATAGAAGAAGCAGGGTTCCCTGAAGACATTCTTGAGTATCTCTGCTAGACCTGGACTATGTAACCTCCAGATTTTTGATCATGAAGAAAATTAACAGCCTCATTATCCTAATACAGCAAATATCTAATATAAATAGTTGCAGTGATTGAAAAAGGTAGTTTTAAAAGTGATTTTAAAGACAAGACTGAATTCTTCCCTTTCTTCCTATCACAGAAAATATGACAAACTGGAGGATGTTTTTATTGTATTACCTTTAGGCATCAGAATAACAGAATTTTCTGTTAAGTTTGGATTCTATGTTACCATTTGGTAGTATAGCCTACATAATTTAACTCTTTTTATTAAATATGTATTTAAAACAAAATAAATCAGGTATGTGATTGAGAGTTATGCTGTAAGTTATGACAGAGTGCTGATAAAAATGTAACCTCACATTACTTTTATTAATATGCATAAAAGTTTCAACACTCATATAGGTATTGCTGCTTTAACTTTGGTCATGAAAGTTTTTTTATCCCAGGAAAATAAAATTCATAGTTTCAAAGGGTACTAACAAGGGGTGGAGCAGAACTTTTCTTTTAAGTTAAAAATATCAATTTTCTATACTTTTAAAGTGCTTCAGGATCTGTTTTCATCATTTTTCTGTATTCCATTCTGAAAAGAAGGGTTATGACCAAGATAAGAGAAAAAGAAAAGCTGCCAAAAGATACAGGCTTGTGTATCATGATTAATATTTTGCACATGATGACCCACATGCATTTTAATTTCCCCTTTAAATCATGTTTGAGTTTTCCATCTCCCACCTCCAGAACTAAGCCAGGAAGTTTATAGCTCCTGGGAAGGAAAGTGTAGGATTTTGTTCTTTTTAGCAAGAACATTGGACAAGAAGAACCAGCTCTATGGAGAGAAAAAAAAATTACCAGTTTGTTTCATCTCTCACTTAACATTTTGAAGAGTAGTAATAAAGTACACAGCCATAGCAAAGAGAACATGCCTCTTCCTCCTGTGACAGCTAGGCTTTAAGGCTCTTTGTTCTTAGTAGAAAGAAATTAGGACATAGAGAATGGGGATAAGCCAGTCCTTCTCTGTCCTGTGGGATTGTGGAAGCGGGGAGAGAGAAGAAAGTGAAATCGGCAAAACTCCTCCTCTGATTTTTCTTTCCAGTCTTTGACATGGAAAGAAGAGTCAGATAATGAGAAAGAGAGAGGATGTCCTGGTTCATTTCCTTTTGGATTATGGAATAAAAGTATCTCCCAGGTGTTATCTTCTCCCATAGATAACACCTGGGGTTCCCATAGCAGAGTAAGTGGTCATATGACATAGTTAGGCAATAATGGTAGGGTTTGACTCCCCAAAATTCTTGCATAAATTGATGTGGGACCTGGAAGATAGTGAGGGTGCTGGCTGCTAGATTCTGAGAGTTGTTTCAAGGTTACTTAGGCAGGTGAACTACCCAAGTGGGGAGTCACAGAAAGTGCTGTGATGAGACTGTCAGGAAGCACCATCATAATTTAACCAAACTGAAAGGAAATGGATTATGGGTGTTACTGGTCTCAGATTTCAGACCTAACAGTCATATTGCTACAGGTTTGTGCCCTACAAAACTGAACTCTGATTAATTCTATGTCAAGCAATGCCCATCATACATATTGAGAGAGAAAGACAGAGATAAAGAAAGGCAGACAGAGAGAGAGGAGGACGGAGACAGAGAGACTCCCTGGGCAATTTTATAATTTGATAATTGGAAGAATTTGTTTACAGATTAATTTCTGGCTCCATACATTTCATACATTTTAGACTTTTTTTTTCCTCCATCACTACCCACATACTTCTGGTCTCTGATGCCATAAAACATGTTCATATGATATTAAATCCTCTTGCTCTGCATCCTCATGTCATGAAGTAGGGTGAGTTATCAGAGTAGACAGTAGTAGGAGTAGTTCTGGGAAGCCATTGCTACACTGAGATAGCTAGCATAACAGAACTCTACATGACAGTACTCGATGACCTTCAAAAATATGTCACCCTTGGGCTTCCCTGGTGGCGCAGTGGTTGGGAGTCCGCGGCCAGGCCCGTGAGCCATGGCTGCTGAGCCTGCGCGTCCGGAGCCTGTGCTCCGCAACGGGAGAGGCCACAACAGTGAGAGGCCCGCGTACCGCAAAAAAAAAAAAAAAAAGTCACCCTTGACCCAAACTAAACACAGTCCTAACATTTTCAGTGGAACCCCAAAATACCAGCAGCCACTCTCCTTTCACTCAAGATGAGGAAAGGTGCAATGGACATATTGTTGGAGTGAAAAATATAGCAGTCTTAACTAATTAGAATTAAATATAGTATTACTCTTAAAATTCTTATAAAAAATCAACAATGCTAAAACATTGCAAATAGTGCACAGTAAATACTCTTCTGAATGGAAGACTAAAAATATATGAGAGACTAAACATTTTGTTTTATTTTGTATGTCTCTTGATTAAATTATCTTCATGGAAGAGGGTTAAAACTGGATAAAACTAAAATGTGAAATTTCCCCCACTGAATGGTGAATTAAAGGTCAATAAAAAAAAAGAGAAACAGATTTGTTATAAAAAACTACGTTTTAATCTACATTCAAACTTTAATGTGAATTTTTTTACATTAAATATATACACATTTTGAATAAGCTTCCTGCCCTACATCTTATCTCTATTGAAATCTTCCTCTTTCTTTAAGATCTGACGTAACTGCCACCTCTGCTTTGAAGCCTTCCCTGATCACTAGGGAGAACTGAACTCACCCAATTATGAATTCCAGTGGTACTTGCTTTGTACATTTCTTATTTCCAGATACTAATTACTTACCACTTTATATTTTAGTTATTGGTTTATATGCATTATCTCTAGGGTGATCACATGATTTATTGACTTAACAAGGCCACCTTTGAAAATGAAAGGGGCATCTTATTAATTAAGCCAGGAACACAGGTATAAATTCAGACTGCCCTGAGGAAACTGGGAAGGACGATTATTCTTTATCTCTCTTATTTGAATGAAAGCTTTTGAAGCACATAGATTGGAGATTTGAATTATTTTTCCTTTAAGGAACTTAGTAATTTTCATTAAAATCACTAGAGAGGAGTTTAATAGAATTTGTTAGATGATTGTTTTAGTTGTTAATTTTAGAAATTTCCCTTTATTGAATTATAGTTTATCTTTCTGTTTTATGGACAATTAAGTCATGACATGGACACGGTTCATATGAACAATTTCTTAGAGGGTATAAATTAATAAAAATTGTTCAATAGCTGGTTCAATAAACACACACATATATGAGGTGTGTAGACATACATCATTATGAACAGAGGTCACTCTGAATCATAGAACAGGTATTTCTCCTTTTTAATTTGATGGGCCACAATGCAAATTTGAAAGATGTAGTTCTCCAAAAAGGCCTAAGTCAACAAAATTAATTAGACTACAAGGAGGAAAATCGAAGTGGTTCATTTCCCATTCTGGAAAATTGTGAGTATTAATTTAAATATCTGGATCATTCATTATTTTAATTGATAGAGTTGACTAGAATGATTTCGTATTTTTGTTATTAAAATAATGGTAACTTTTTTCTGTTTTATATCTCTAAAAGATTATATAAAAGAAATTCAAGAATTGTGAACAATGTCACATTGAATGCATTTTCCTGTTATTTTGACTTCAGCTTAGATTTTACATAAGACTCTTAGAATTTTTATGGGATATTTTTGGTAGTTTTTTTTTTTAAAAAACTAGGTTTTGTTCATTCAATAAATATTGATAGTTTATTGTAATTCATGAAAAGTAGGTTATTCACTGTGCTATACCCTGGGGACAAAACAGTGAAGATGATACATTTAATCCATTTAATCAGAAACGAACATCATCTTAATTACATTTAAAAAATACTTGAATTTACCTCTAGTTTTATACTTGGGGTTGTCAATTTTATAAATAGAAGTGTTAGTTTTTAAAAATAATCACATACTAAGCTAAATACAGTTAAGACACATTAAGTGTATACATGATTTTTACCTGCATATGAGCACAAAAAAAATGCAAATATAGAGAATAATTCAATTAGGTTTCTTGCCTGTCAGTAGAATAGTTTGTAAATTACCATACAGTCTTCTGAAAAAAACTTGGTTTTCACTGGAATGATGTTACACTCTGTTATAGTTGAATTTATCAGGTCAGATTGTTTTCTGTTTTTTCCACAGTAGCAATTAATTTTACAGGTTTCAAGATTCAGATTACTTTCTTTGGCAAAAAATACTCCTCCAGTTTAGTTTCTTATTGAATATCATGTTATAGGTAATATGACTAACATAAGTATATAATCTTGGAATTAGGCTCATATAAACAAAAATATATCAGAAGTAATGTGTAAGTCAAGGTCTCAGCAAGATAAAGATGGTATATTCAATTAGGATAAATTGAGGAGGGATTATTAAAGAGGTTATTTTTAAAGTTAGTAGTGTGGCAACCCTTGAAGAATTCCATAGGGAAATGGCTGGTGCGCTAAATAGCCAGTTTATCTGTCTTCCTTCTGATCATGTGTCTGAGATTCTTTATCGGCCAAATTCAATTGGAAGAGGACAAGAGAACCTGATGAGGTGGTCAATATAGGTGTACTTTTCAGGAAGGAGAGTAGAGTGAAGAGTGAATCTGAAAAGAAAGAAGATATATGGCACTATTCATCCTTTTGTTTCTCAGCATACACTGTTGTCTTTGGCCTGAATGTATTCCCAATACAGGAGACACATAGAGACCCACAGCATGTTCATTCAGTCATACTCCTATCTGACATCTAAAATATTAACCACGACCAGTTTTCATATAAGAAAGTGGGAGAAAAAGAGGGATAAAGAGTTAAATAATGTTAAATATGGCTAAGTCACCACTTCTTTAGCTGGTCAGAACACCTTGGTTGATGATTATAACTACCTTAATCCACAATACATTCCGTATTCTCCTTACCCTTAGCCAGTAAGTTTCTGGACAGGGTTCCTTAGTGTGGTAAACCAAATCATCTTTCCTACAGAATCTGACACCTTGCATTGCCACAGTATTTCACTGATCAGGACTATTAACAAGCACAAAGAAGTAAACAGAGGTGCCCAGTGAACCTCCTGGATTCCAATAATAGTCTTTTTGCCCAATACATTCCAGCTAATGGGATCAATAACGCCAGTTAGTTCTGTTCTTGTTGATTTAGAGACATGAGAAGCCCCAAATGGCCAGGAGTAGATTTAGCCTCCAATTTGTTGGAATCATGAATGTATTTTTTTGAGCAAATATTCCTTCTTTGGGTACTAGAACCCCCATACCTACCAAGTTCAAGGTTGCAGTGATAAGAAGAAAAATTCCTCAAAATATTACTATATGTAATATTGAGAGGAACCACCTTTATTCACTGTCCTCTCTTGGTTCCCACATCTGTCCATTCTGGGCATGTATGAGCTGAGATTTAAGGCATATATCACATCTCCTGTAAGCCTATTATGTCGTATTTCTTCCCCAGAATTGAGGTCCTTGATGGTATGAGTATGCAACCCTAAATCCCATTAGGCTACTTCTTCTTTTATCAGTTTTCCATGCATTCTCAACAGGGGTACCCCCAAGTGGGGGATATTGGGTTTTGAGTGTAAAAAATCTGGAATATTATAATAGTATTTAATAGAAGGAGAAGGACAAAATGGGGGGGTGGGCGCGATTAGAAAAGCAATGTCTAAAAAGATTCTATAGGAGATAGGCAGCAAAAAAATGTTGAGAAACACTGAATTACTATGAAAAAAATATTGAGAAACACTGCATTACTATACTTTCATTTAAAACACTATTTACAAAAGTATGGGTAGGATCTTGGAAAACCACAAAGGAAAGTGTGATACCCTGAGGGTAGGTACCACCTGTATGTCAAAAGAGACAAGAAGGAGGAACAGTTAAAAGAACTTGGAAGCACATACTCACATACTCATATTTAAATGACCAATTTGAGAGGAGATGTGACCTTTTGTTGAGAAAAACAGCCAGTTTAAAGAACCCCTTTGGGAAAGACTTCAGGGTAACAAGTTTCCTAACCTTACTTTCCTACTTTTTTTCTGATCTCTTGCCACAGTTTCCAATTTTCTATACTGGAAGCTATACAGAAAGGGTACCCCATTGATACAGGCTATCCAGGTCAGCCTCCTAGGTCAGAGAGCAGAGTGTAAAAAGGTGGAGGGGTAAACAGATGCTATTCAACACAATAACATTTAAGGATAACCAACAAAAGGGAGATATTTTCTAAAATTTGTCTGTTGCTTTATTGAAAGTGAAAACATATAGATTAATCATTATCTTTGAAATATGTTTCTAAATAAAATATTCTTGAATCAATCTCAGTCTAAATTAAGATGGGAAGAAACTGATGAAAAAATACTGAGAATGGTATGATAGTGGATAAAATTTTCATAATTTCTAACAAAGGTATTACAGAGTTATTAACACCTTGGGTTCAAGGTAACCTTCATTATCACTTTTATATAGGATAGTGTATTCAGAAGTCTATGGAGAAAGTCTATAGAGAAGACCAATTTTGTCTAAAATTAAGAAGAGTTAGTTTCTTTTTTAGCCTAAGTATAACGTATCAACATTGAGTTAATTAACCAATACTAAGTAAAAAAAATTCCTTTCCAAAACACCCCCTCTGTATGGTCTGGACACTTGATAGTCATACCTTTCTCAGTGTAGTGCATGTGTCTATCCACAGTTACCAGGGGACCAGGGAATATCAGGAGGACCCCCAAGTGGATCATATGGGTTTCACATGCATTATTCCCTGCTCTCATTGTGTAAAACTGCCTTATAGCCTTCTGCTGATTAGGGTCATAGCCTGACGGTTCTCAAGGAATAGCCTCATATGGTGGGCTCAGTACTGGCTTCTGTTCCTTAAGGTTACACATTCAGAGGTAGCTGTAGCTAGATATACATTGGTAAAATACTTCATGAAATTGGGCCCATAAAGAGCCGCCATGTCTGCCATTTTGGCCACTTTTTTATTCTGCTCTTCATCCCATTTTGGGGGTGGTCACTGAAGAAAGTTGGCTAAGTCATTTTGTCTACTTCATTGTTCGTGCCTCTTCCATGATGGATGCTTTCTGGTGTAAAGTAAATACAAAATTTTTACTTTGTGTCCTGTGCCATATGTCTATTTGCACACCTCTATTAGGGATTTTGTCTCTGACCTTTCAGTCTTTTTTCATCCAAGCCTCTGACCAGTTGACCAAGACAATGGTCAGTAACATGGATCTATATGTATATTCTTAACTCAGGTCACTTTTTGCTCACTGTGTCACATTGGCATTATGTCCATCAGTGTGGTTCAATATGGTTTATATGGGATTTCTCTATAGCCCAAATCTTTTTGACTTTAGTTTGGTACAGGGCAGGAGAGTTGACATAGTCCTGAGACAAAACTGTAAGTTAATTTTGTCCATCCCACATGAATGCAAACTGTTTCTGACTTATTTTATAATTGGAATGTTAAAAAATGCGTGTGTGAAATTAAAAATCACATACTATGTGCCAGAGGTATTATTAATCTGCTCTAGCAGTGACACAACAGCTACTATTGGAGTTACTACTTGGTAGAGACTGAAATAGACTATGGGTAATCCTCTAATTTCTGCAACGACCCCAACAGCAAATTAAATGGATATGTGATAGGACCCCATTACCTCTGCATCTCTTACGTGTTTAATGGTTGCACTGATCTTCATCATACTCCTCAGGAAAAAATATTGTTTTCTTGGTTGGAGTTGAGGTTGGGAAAGTAGTTTCAAAGTATTCCATTTGGCTTTCCAAAGTACATTAGCTCTTATGCCATAGACCAGGGACTCATTGTAGAGTCACCCCTATTGCCAAGTACACCAATTCCATTTATGTGGTCAGGAATTGAGAAAGTGAGCACTGAATGGGTGTGCAGACCCAGTGGATTCACTATGGGCTAGACTTTCACCAAAACTCACTTTATTACCTGGCTCCCATAGGTTCTCATTTGAACAAGAGAGAAAGAAGGAGAGCAAGACAATGCTTTGGGTCTCTGGGTGTTGATGCCAACTCAGATTCTGTTTGCCATAGTCCTTGAAATGTTTGTGTATAAAGAAATAGAGAAGGAGCTATGGAAGGGTGGGAAAGTTGTCAGACTATGTTGAAAATCAGTGAAAGAGAGGGAGAACTTTGGGTGGAGACAAGGAGGTTCAGCAAAGCCATTTGTGCGCTTGAACAAAAGTTGGTCAAGAGTCCTGTGTTTCCTAGAAGGGATCGACCTTAGCATTCCTACACATTTAGTCACTCAACAATCCTCTCACCTTTTGTTTAGAGAAGTTGAGTTCAATCTCCCTCTCCTACTACGATAGTCTTGAAGAAAGTCTTCCTTGTTTCTTTAACCTGTCTCATGCAATTTTCTTTACACATAGGCAACTACTAATCTACTTTCTATCTCTATGTATTTGCCTATTCTGGACATTTCATATTAGTGGAATCATATAATACTGAAGTGACTGACCTCTTTCATTTGGCATGATGCTTTCAAGTTCCATCATGTTGTAGCATGTTTCAGTACTTAATTTCTTTTTACTGCCAAATAATATTCCATTGTGATGGCTATAGCATGTTTAGTTTATTCATTCAGCAGTTGATAGACATTTGGGTTCTTTCCATTTTCTATTATGAATAAGGCTGCTATAAGCATTCATGTACAAGTTTTGTGTGGATATTTTTTTCATTTTTCTTGGGTATATACCTAGGAGTGAAGTTGCTGGATAACTTCTTATGTAATATTTAGAATAACTGCCAAACTGTTTCCCAAAGTGGCTGTACCATTTTGCCTTCCCACCAACAATGTATGAGGGTTCAAATTTCACCTTACCCTTGCCAACCCTTGTTACTATCTATTTTATCACAGCAAGTCTAGTGGTTGTAAAATGGTATTTCATTGAGGTTTTGATTTCATTTCCTAATGATTAATGAAATTGAGCATCTTTTAATGTGCTTATCATCTTTGGAGAAATATCTGTTCAAATCTTTCACATAGATCTAAACTTTAAATGATCTTGTCTTGATTTTTCAAGTTTGAGAAGATTTTCAAAGGGACATTTCAGTTGTCATTTTTGTGCAGTTATATATGTAGAAAAAAAATTTTATGTGGATCATGAGGAAATAGAAACTTTTTTTTTCTTTATTAGTCATGCTATTTATTTTTGGATCTCAACCAGTGTTGACTTAAACCATGAACCACGTCTTCAAAGCTTGAACTTGTTCCCTAAAATATACATAGAGTTGAAATGCAGACATTCAAATTCTTGGTTATTGAGTGTTATTTAATGTTCCTTTTTATAAATCCAAGTATGCCCCACTCTAACAAATACTGGAATAAAAGACTCTACATTTACAAAACTAATAAATTAGGGTAGGGCTTCCCTGGTGGCGCAGTGGTTGAGAGTCCACCTGCCGATGCAGGGGACACGGGTTCGTGCCCCGGTCCAGGAAGATCCCACATGCCGCAGAGTGGCTGGGCCCGTGAGCCATGGCCGCTGAGCCTATGTGTTCGGAGCCTGTGCTCCACAACGGGAGAGGCCACAACAGTGAGAGGCCTGCGTAACGCAAAAAAATAAATAAATAAATAAATAAATAAGGGTAAAATTATATATACACTATAAAGTATTCTTTTGCCTAGAAAAGTAAGAAAGAAATGATTACAAGATTCTTTTAAAACATTTGTCCACTGGATTTAATCATTATCTGACTAATTAATAATGAGTTTGTACGAGATATTTATGAAACATAAAAGGAGAAAATCATGTATTTGAATAGTCATGTTCAAATAAAAACATATGCAGAAATATATACAAGTCATACCTCCCAGTACAATCAAATCAGTTTAGCTAAAAGTGTATTACTATTCCTCCTGTAGTATAGTGGAAACAGAACTAGAGTTAGATTCAGAAGAATTGCGTTTGTGGCCAAATGTGTAGCATAATGGTTGAGTGAACTTGGGCAAGAAAGGAGAAAATATTCGGCAAGCTTTAAAGTTTTATGCAAATATAAGGTGTTAATAGTTGTAAACCTGACAATTAAAAGGAATATAAAGAACAGAAGATAGCAGGGAAACTCATCTAAGGTGGGGGGGGAGCTATCTATCTGTATCTGTATCTATATCTATCTATATAACATAACTTGACCTTATAATGACTTTTAAGTAGCTGATGATCAATCGTACACGTAATGGTTGACAGTTATTTTCCTTCTTTACCACAGACAGAACAAGAAATTTTGTAATCTAGGGAAATTAAAATAAAGACTTTCTCAAAACTTCCAAGCATAATAACTAACATTGTGTATCAAAGAATGTTTCCCAATGAACTCAGAATATCTAGACTTGTATTGAAATAAACCTCTGTGAGATAACATATTTTGAAAAGATTTTTAGAAACACAATAGCTTGTGGTGACACAAGAGGACAATTTTACACTTAACTTCTGGAAAGAATTCTACAATAAGCAAATTTATGATAACAAAACTAACATTAACCTTCAGTCCCACCCAACAGCTGACCTGCTAAGTTTCTCTGGTCAGATTGCTTTCTCACTCTATAAATTATTTGCAAATTTCTCCACTCCTTGCATCCTATCCTCTGTGCCCCTCCCTGTCAGCAAATGATCTCCCTTGCTATTTGACAGAAGAAAAGAAAGAGGAAGTCATTCAGCTTCCTTCCACCAATCTTGCAAGCCTATACGTATACTCATTCTCCTCTCTGTTCTTTCCCTTTCAATAGAGGTGTCCCTCATCACATCCAAGCCCAATTTTTCTATCTGAGCTTCTAACCTACACCTTCCTGCCCTCTCAAGAACCTCAACTCACACCACTGGTTATTATTTCTTTTTCCTTTACATTCAAATTTTCCCTTTCAAGTGTTTGCATTAAAGCATTATCAAGCCTATAATACAACAAACAACAAGCACAAAACCTTCCTAAATCAAACAAACTTTTCTAGCTAACAAACCATCTCCTTCCTGCTTTTGCTAAGAAGATATGGAGGAGTTTTGAAATTAAAAAAATATGTTGTTGAATCTTAAAATCGACATAAAGGATCTTTTCAAACTGCATTAAAAAAAATCACTATCCTATCACAGTATTTTTCTAAAAGTTTCAACTGCTAAACTATAAATTTCCTAGATAATTGTTTGGAATTTTAACTCGAAATTTTTTCAGTATGTGGTCAGATATACTGTGAATTTCCCATTCTTGCATATCATTTGATGAGTCTAGATATTCTGAAAATTTCCAACGGCACATTAAAAAATCTGTAATTGCCCATTATAAAAATTGCATCTCACTGTTGCTTTCTCCAGTTTTACTGTGGAAGAATTTCTGCTAATGAAAGAGCAGTAAAATAATATTATAATAAAATAACAAAGCCTTGCTTACTGTAATAAAGATTTATAGACTAAAACATGAACTGGTCTTTCTCTAACACAATTAGAGTTCCCAAACAAAATTTATTGAAAATCCAAAGGACTCTGAATATCAAAGACAATTTTTTAAAAAGAAATTTTATATGACTTACACCATCAGATTACAAGGATTACTATAAAGCTATAATAGTTAAGACAGTGTGATGCTGGCATAAAACTATTCAAATAAACCAGTGACTAGAATAGAGAGTCAAGAAGTAAATTTATATATACTGAGTCATTTTATTTATAAATAAACATGCCAATGCCAGTCAGTGGAGAATGGGTAGCCTTTTCAATAAATGGTACTAGAAAATTAAATAAAATTAGAAAGCAATAAATCTGTACTCATGTTTACCATAATAAAGAAGAAATTCAATTATGACTATTGATGCAAAAGAGAAAGATAAAAAAAAAATAATACTTATAGAAGGAAACATAAGAGTATATATCTTCATGACCTTAGAGTAGGCAAAGGTTTCTTTAGTAAGACATACAAAAAATTCACTGAAAATTTCTAACTGTACATTAAAATTATCTGTTCATCAAAAATTATTATTAAGAGAGTTAATAAATATGACATACTTGAAGAAATTATTCACAATAAATATACTGGACAAAGGATTCATACTGAGAATATAAAGGACTCTACTAAGCAAATATTTTAAAAATCTCGATTTAAAAAAAAAAGTCTATTTAAATGAAAATGGCCAGAAGACTGACCAAGCATTTAACAAGAGGATGCTAGTCAATAAGCATATGAAAAGTTTCACATCATTAATCAAAGAAATGCAAATTAAAACCACTGAATACCCACCACAGTGGCTAAAATTAAAATGAGAGAACATTCCAAGTGGTAGAACAGAGAATGAGTAAGGAAAACGCTCATACATTGCTGATTTTAGTGTAAATTGGTACAACCACTTTGGCAAACTTTGAGGTAGTATTTAAGAAAATTAAACCTACATTTACCTTAGACCTACTATTTATACTCTTTGATATTCCTAAGAGTGCATATCAGTTACAAATCATTTATTAATAGGAGCTTTCTTTTTTTTTTTTTTTTTTTCCCCGGTACGCGGGCCTCCCACTGCTGTGGCCTCTCCCGTTGCGGAGCACAGGCTCCAGACGCTCAGGCTCAGCGGCCATGGCTCACGGGCCTAGCCGCTCCGCGGCAGGTGGGATCTTCCCAGACCGGGACACGTCCCTGCACTGGCAGGCGGACTCTCAACCACTGCGCCACCAGGGAAGCCCATAGGAGCTTTCTTTACAGTACCTAAGTACTTGAAAAAACTTAAATGGCCATAAACAATAAAATAGATATATAGATTATGTATTATGCATACTTAGAGGAATACTACACAGCAATAAAAAAGAACAAATTAGCGATAACCACACATAAATAGATCTCACAAATGTTGATTGAAAGAACTCATGCATAGTATATTACTCTATTTATACTAGCTTCAAGGATAAGTGAAACAAATCTATGGTGGTAAATATGATAAATAGCAGAATATTGGTTATCTCTAGAGGAAGGACCCTAGGATGGAACACAGAATGAGGGAATCTTCTAGAATTCAATATCTTGGTCTGAGTAGTGGTTATATAAGTGTATTAATATTGAAGAATCATATATTAACATTTCTCCAGCCATACACTTAAAATTAGAGCAATTAACTGTATAGATGTAGACTTCAGTTATAAAATAAACACACACACACTCACACTTAGACTCACACAAGAACAGGTATGATCAAATGCTCTGAAAATGTAGAGGAGAAAGTCATTACTTTTACTTGTGATACGTTCAGCTGAAGAGGTGCCCAGCCATCCTGTCACATGCTTCATGCCCATGACTAAGCATAAGCAAGTCTGAAAAACACTTGGTCTGGTTAAATTTTTTTAGACTGATACATAATGATGCCCTTCTGTTTTCTTCATGCTTTGTGGGACTTTGCTGACAAGATCCTGAATCTTTTACAATTAATATTCTGACATAATGAATCACATTTGAAGATGGAAGGGTTTTTAAGGAAAATGTGTTTCTTTCTTCATAATGATTAATAACTTTATCCTGTTAATACTAGTATTCTTAAGTTGTTACCTCCTTTTTCCTTCAAAATATGAGGCTATAGTTAATCTGGATGTGGTTTTCAAATAGGAATGTAGTGTAGAGCTTGTCTTTTCAGTAACCTATAGTTTCCAGGATGCCTACCATTCTCCCACCTGCTCCCATATTTTTGACATCTCTTGAAAATGCTTACATAAGTTTATTTTGTTGCATATTTAATTTTGTAGTACTAATAGGCTCCTAATTAAGTGATATAAATGAATGAATTGAACATATTTCCCATAATACTTGATGTTAAAATTAGAGAGCATCTATGTACAAAAAAAGAAATAAAAATAATTTATTAACCTGATTACATTTGTACTTATTTTTCTGTATTGTGTAAGAAAAACTTTTAGAACCATGAGTGTCAATTATCATGTGAAATATGTTGAATTTCCTAGATTTATATAAAATCTATATGTTCTATCTCACATAAAATGTATGGCTTAATAAATCTTTTTCTTTGATACAATCAAAGCAAAAGATTTTGCATAATAAAACAATTTTAAGAAAATAATTAAAACTATAAACGTAATTTAAAGGATAATTATTCTTTTCTTTTAAAACATTTTATTTGGTCATAATGTACATGAGATGAGTCGAAAGTAAGCAATACATTTTTAATTTGCAAGTTACTTCAAAAGTGATGATAAATTTCATTTGAATATCAAATATAATCTGAGTTTAGCAAAAATAATTAATCAACTCAAATATGATTTATCTTCAGCTTTGTGACCCAACACAAAAATTCATGCATCCAAAATATCATTCAGGATTAAGTATTATCATTTTAGAACAATTTTTCTTACTATTTGTCCTATTTGTCTCCTTACCTCTTCAGACTGTTTTCTCCTTCAGTCAAAAGTTTAAAATACGGTATTAGGATAGTATTAATTCCTAACATTTATCATACTTGTTTATTACATAGCCAACAATCTTGCCAAGAAATAGAAATTAAGTAAAATTGATTTGAGCAGTGATTTTTAAGACTCTGGGCTTTCAAACATTCACTGACTACCACCATTGCATTCATATTCCATGCTCCCTTTGGTTATGCTCCTGCCTGTAAGTGATTCCTGTTCCCCTACACTGAGAGTCTGCTTCTTGATTATTTCTCTTTTGATGTTTGGTCTTGATGAGTGCTACTTTCATAAGAACTGGAGAGTGATTCAGGATTCTCTGCTTAAAATGGGAGAGCAGGCAAGGAAGGAGATCTATAATCAAAATGAGGGGAAAATAGTAAGCTGAACCTTTATACTGACCTTCAGCTCACTATTTTTCCCTCAATCCAATCTATTCCCCCAAAATCGTGTTTAAATGCAAATAGGATCATGTCACTTGAAAGGTCCTCAATGTCTTTCTTTTGATTCTAGGATCTAATTCAAAATCCTCAACATGGCCTTCATCATTTAGTGCATCCCTAACAAAGCCAATGTTCTACAGGCTATATAGTTTTTTTCAGAAATATACATTCAGCTAATTACTTGAGTGAAGCAAACTAATTGGAATAAAATGCCAGATGCTTTCCATATTCCAAACAATACCAAATAAAGTGCTTTGAAATGGGATATGAGCCTGACCAACTCCTCCTTCTTTTCATGCAAGCTGTTACTATGCCTAATCCTGGTGGGCTTTTGGAATTAAAAAGTATTTAGCTAAAACTTCCAAAACTATGTTGAATAATAGTGGTGAGAGTGGCCAACCTTGTCTTGTTCCTGATCTTAATGGAAATGATTTCAGTTTTTTACCATTGAGGATGATATTGGCTGTGAGTTTGTCATATATGGCCTTATTATGTTCAGGAAAGTTCCCTCTATGCCTACTTTCTGCAGCGTTTTTATCATAAATGGGTGTTGAATTTTGTCGAAAGCTTTCTCTACATCTATTGAGACAATCATATGGTTTTTCTCCTTCAATTTGTTAATATGGTGTATCACGTTGATTGATTTGCGTATAATGAAGAAACCTTGCATTCCTGGAATAAGCCCCACTTGATCACGGTGTATGATCCTTTTAATGTGCTGTTGGATTCTGTTTGCTAGTATTTTGTTGAGGATTTTTGCATCTATGTTCATCAGTGATATTGGCCTGTAGTTTTCTTTCTTTGTGACATCTTTGTCTGGTTTTGGTATCAGGGTGATGGTGGCCTTGTAGAATGAGTTTGGGAGTGTTCCACCCTCTGCAGTCAGAGAAGAAAAAGAAATAAAAGGAATCCAAATTGGAAAAGAATAAGTAAAGCTGTCACTGTTTGCAGATGACATAATACTATACATAGAGAATCCTAAAGATGCTACCAGAAAACTACTAGAGCTAATCAATGAATTTGGTAAAGTAGCAGGATACAAAATTAATGCACAGATATCTCTGGCATTCCTATACACTAATGATGAGAAATCTGAAAGTGAAATTAAGAAAACACTGCCATTTACCACTGCAACAAAAAGAATAAAATATCTAGGAATAAACCTACCTAAGGAGACAAAAGACCTGTATGCAGAAAATTATAAGACACTGATGAAAGGAATTAAAGATGATACAAATAGATGGAGAGATATACCATGTTCTTGGATTGGAAGAATCAACATTGTGAAAATGACTCTACTACTAAAGCAATGTACAGATTCAATGCAATCCCTATCAAACTACCACTGGCATTTTTCACAGAACTAGAACAAAAATTTCACAATTTGTATGGAAACACAAAAGACCCCGAATAGCCAAAGCAATCTTGAGAACGAAAAATGGAGCTGGAGGAATCAGGCTCCCTGACTTCAGACTATAGTACAAAGCTACAGTAATCAAGACAATATGGTACTGGCACAAAAACTGAAATATAGATCAATGGAACAGGATAGAAAGCCCAGAGATAAACCCACACACATATGGTCACCTTATCTTTGGTAAAGGAGGCAATAATATATAGTGGAGAAAAGACAGCCTCTTCAATAAGTGCTGCTGGGGAAACTGGACAGGTACATGTAAAAGTATGAAATTAGAACACTCCCTAATACCATGCAAAAAATAAACTCAAAATGGATTAAAGACCTAAATGTAAGGCCAGACACTATCAAACTCTTAGAGGAAAACATAGGCAGAACACTCTATGACATAAATCACAGCAAGATCCTTTTTGACCCACCTCCTAGAGAAATGGAAATAAAAACAAAAATAAACAAATGGGACCTAATGAAACTTCAAAGCCTTTGCACAGCAAAGGAAACCATAAACAAGACCAAAAGACAGCCCTCAGAATGGGAGAAAATATTTGCAAATGAGGCAACTGACAAAGGATTAATCTCCAAAATTTACAAGCAGCTCAATTTAAAAAAAAAAAAAAAAAAAACCCAATCCAAAAATGGGCAGAAGACCTAAATAGACATTTCTCCAAAGAAGATATACAGATTGCCAACAAACACATGAAAGAATGCTCAACATCATTAATCATTAGAGAAATGCAAATCAAAACTACAATGAGATATCATCTCACAGCGGTCAGAATGTCCCTCCTCAAGAAATCTAGAAACAATAAATGCTGCAGAAGGTGTGGAGAAAAGGGAACACTCTTGCAGTGTTGGTGGGAATGTAAATTGATACAGCCACTACAGAGAACAGTGTGGAGGTTCCTTTAAAAGCTAAAAATAGAACTACCATATGACCTAGCAATCCCACTACTGGGTATATACCCTGAGAAAACCATAATTCAAAAAGAGTCATGTACCAAAATGTTCATTGCAGCTCTATTTACAATAGCTAGGACATGGAAGCAACCTAAGTGTCCATCAACAGATGAATGGATAAAGAAGATGTGGCACAGATATACAATGGAATATTACTCAGCCATAAAATGAAACGAAATTGAGTTATTTGTAGTGAGGTGGATGGACCTAGAGTCTGTCATACAGAGTGAAGTAAGTCAGAAAGAGAAACACAAATACCGTATGCTAACACATATATATGGAATCTAAGAAAGAAAAGAAAAAAGGTCATGAAGAACCTAGGGGCAAGACAGGAATAAAGACACAGACCTACTAGAGAATGGACTTGAGGATATGGGGAGGGGGAAGGGTAAGCTGTGACAAAGTGAGAGAGTGGCATGGGCATATATATACTACCAAATGTAAAATAGATAGCTAGTGGGAAGCAGCCTCATAGCACAGGGAGATCATCTCGGTGGTTTGTGACCACCTAGAGGGGTGGGATAGGAAGGGTGGGAGGGAGGAAGATGCAAGATGGAAGAGATATGGGAACATATGTATATGTATAACTGATTCACTTTGTTATAAAGCAGAAACTAACATACCATTGTAAAGCAATTATATTCCAATAAAGATGTTAAAAAAAAAGTATTTAACATAGCAAGGGTGTTATGGCTGTGGAAATCTCTTCATAAATGGATGCTAAACAAGGAAATTCTTTAAACCTATTTTAAAACAAAATATATTTATATAAATTAATAACTCCATGATATTCTGTCATAAAATATTCAATTTTCAACTACTAATTTATTTGAATGGAAAGCTAAGTACATACATATCAAATATGTATATATTTATTGAATATATATGTTTAAAGAATTGTTTCTCGGGCCACCTTTCCTTGCAGGTGTTCATAGAAGTTTTCAAGACATAAAAGCTAAATATAGAACTAAATTATATTTGTTCATGTCACCTATCAATAAATATCAATGATTTAAATCCTTAAGAATTCATCTGAGATTAAGCAATCCTTTTTTTTTTCCTTCTAGATATAGTTTGAAGTTTACCTTTAGCTATTCTCCTGTGACTAAAATTTTCAAATCTCTTTTTAGTGTTTGGTGATATAGACATATTTCCAACACGGCTCAAAATGCATTTCATGCACTAAAAGCTTTCTATGGATTTTAGTAGGTGCTTTATGAAAAAAAAAATCAAATATCAATATCATACTAGGAAAATTTGGGGTTAAATAAAATGAAATAGGTTTCTCTACTGCAGAACTTCTTAGACACTTTAATAGGCTAATATGCATTGAGATTCAATAATAGTAAAATAAAGTGTGCTGTAATTTCCAAAATTATTTAATCAAATACCTACTGAAAAAAAGAGAGCACTACTTCATGAAACTTTGAAAGGGCTGGCAGAAATGCACGTTGGTAGGTAGTTTGCTTATTGTGTTCTAACTTTCATAACTAAAGCTAAATATTGTTTCTTCTGATGCTTTATTTAGCATCTGAATAGAATTATCTTGTAACATCTTTTCTCATTGAAATAACTTGAGAAATTGAAAGCATCTTTTGGTTTACCTGCTGTATTTTGGAAAGTCTTGTCTTAAACATTATTTCTTTTGTAAGACTTTCTCTCACCATACAGTAACTACATAGTCTATCTTCTCTCACATCACCATTTTAATTTCCTCATGATATATGTATCCTCCCATCTGCTTCCTCTCACTAGAATTATCTACTTCATTACTATAGTCCCAAAGCCTAGGCAGTGGTTGACACATAGGAAGTTCTCAATTAGTATTTGTTAAATAAATGAATGAATTCTTTAGGGCTTTATGGCTTGTAGAAATTTAAACAAAATAGTTACATACAGAAAAGCAGTATAAATCAGGATTAAAGGCCACATGCCCTACTAAAGGATATTATTTCAGTTAGTTAAAGTTTTACCAATATTTTACTGAAAAGCATCAAGCCAATAGTCATAATATCGAAAGACATGTGCCTCTGTGGAAAAATCATGAACTTGTAGCAACTCTAGCAGGTTGTTGTACGGGAACATAACGTTTCTCAGTGCAGTAGTTCACTCTTCTTTGAACAGTTCACCATTTCCTTTAAAGCCAGTTAACACTGAAAACTATGATATAACTGGACAATGCTGTATTTGCCATTTTTGGAATGCCTTGACAATCAAAATTTAAAACATGCATTTAAAATACACAACCACAAAGCATTTCACTTCATAAGAAGTGAGAAGCTTAGAACTTAGATATTTCCAATATACTTAGCTATATAATGATTATCTCAAAAGATTTTTATTTATTTACTAAAGGAAAGAAAGTTTTTAAATATAAAAAAATAATTACAAATGTTTGTAAGAATAGTTAGCAAAAAACCTCAAATAGAAGTCTTTCATTCTACAGTACTGTTAGGTAAAGTTTTTTTTTTTTTAACATCTTTATTGGAGTATAATTGCTTTACAATGTTGTGTTGGTTTCTGCTGTATAACAAAGTGTATCAGCTATATGTATACATATATCCCCATATCCTCTCCCTCTTGCATCTCCCTCCCTCCCACTCTCCCTATCCCATCCCTCTAGGTGGACACAAAGCACCGAGCTGATCTCCCTGTGCAATGCAGCTGCTTCCCTCTAGCTATCTGTTTTACATTTGGTAGTGTATATATGTGAATGCCACTCTCTCACTTTGTCCCAACTTACCCTTCCCCCTCCCCATGTCCTCAAGTCCATTCTCTGCGTTTGCATCTTTATTCCTGTCCTGCCCCTAGGTTCTTCAGAACCATTGGGTTTTTTTTTTGATTCCATATATATGTGTTAGCATACGGTACTTGTTTTCCTGTTTGTGACTTACTTCACTCTGTATGACAGACCCTAGGTCCATCCACCTCACTACAAATACATGAATTTCGTTTCTTTTTATGCCTGAGTAATATTCCATTACATATATGTGCCACATCTTCTTTATCCATTCATCTGTTAAGGGACATTTAGGTGGCTCCCATGTCCTGGCTATTGGAAATAGTGCTGCAATGAACACTGGTACATGACTCATTTTGAATTATGTTTTTCTCAGAGTATATGCCCAGTAGTGGGATTGCTGTGTCATACAGTAGTTCTATTTTTAGTTTTTTGACGAACCTCCATAGTGTTCTCCATAGTGGCTGTATCAATTGATGTTCCCACCAACAGTGCAAGAGGGTTCCCTTTAATAACACAATGTTAAATTATACTTGTCACAATAGTATTTTAAGATGTAGTTTCAAGTATGGAAAATTTTAGTGTTCAAAATATTGAATTATGTTATTTCTTTTTCAATATTGTCATTTGCCCATTAAATAAAATGGATTTTAAAAGTGAATCATTTTAGTTTTTAAATTATTTTTTGTGCTTCTAATTACTCACTTGAAATTGGATTTTGTCACTATTTGAAAAAAATTTTTAGTAATGGCAAGGAACATTCTACTTTCTGTTAATGCTCCATCTTGAACTGTATTCAACTTGAATTACAGTCAAAGCAAATTGAAAATTGCATAAATGTTTTATTCATAGTAAATAATTGTGTCCTTTTATTTGGGGAACAAAAAGCACACACAAAATAGTTTCTTATTTGCAGCCTGATAAAATAAAGTAGAACATGTTATTATTAATGTGATCATTTATTTTATTGTTCAAACTGGGACAGTTTTGAGAGGTTAAGTGGACCTAAAATTAAATCACATAATTTAAGATATTTATATATTGACTTTAAAAATTGTTTTATTATTTGAGGTGGATATATAAAATAGTTATAATCATAACTATAATCATATGACCTTATGACTAAAATACACTAAAACATACACTAAAATATTCATAAAGCACTTTTTTCCAATAGCCCAAATTGGAAATTACCAAAATGTCTATCAAAATTAGAATGTGTAAGTAAATTTGGTATGTTCACATAATGGAAATCTACAAAGTAATGAGAATGTGTTAACCAGAACTATAAATATTAGGGAATATGGAAACATTATTATCAATATTTTGAGATAAGAAGCCAAATAAAGAAGACTACATAGTATATGAGTCCATTTATATAAAATTTGAAACTGGCAAAACAGATCTATAGCTTAATAGCAAGTAGAGAGGGGCATGAGAGGGGTTTATGTGTTCTTGGTAGTGTTCTGTTTCTTGATTACATCATTGGGTTCAATTAGTGAAACTCTTTGGAGATGTACACATATTATTTGTGAACTTGTACACATATGCTTCAATTAATAGTTTTTTTAAATCACTGATATACTCTGTAAGCAAAATTATTCTTGGTAAGCATGCATAAACTTTACTGAAATCTATAAACGTATCTTATTCTAATGTAATGTCTTCTATCTTTCTGAAGAATAAATCATCTCTTTTTCATAAAGTGGTCTGCAAATTATCTTCAAAATTGCATTTATGGTTGGTACACTTGAAATGGTTGACGTGTTTAATTAAACCTCTTCTAGAGACCGTAATCTTCTTTGAGGAAATAATCTCCCGATAGGTACTGAGGTAAAGGAAACTCAGAGAAGATTCTGGTAAATGGAGGATACTCTCACTGCTATTTTTTTATACTGAAATAGATAATTATTTCAACCCACATATTTTCAAATGTACTTGTCTTTTTTGCCTTAACTCAGAGAAACTTTTTCTTACAGTTTACAGCAAACTAAAAAATAAATTAACTCTATATTTACTTTTACAAATGTCACAAAATTTAGATGCTGCAAAATCATTAGGCTTCTCGAGTTAATTTAGTTTTGGCATAGAAAGTAAGTTTATTCAATTAAGTATACAAATTCCTTTAGTCTTAAGACAAATCAATATATAATAATAATTACCCTATTTCAAAGCTATATCTCATACTATTTATGTTTCCATCATCTAATTTGTTTACTTCCTCCCTTGTTTTTGTAGGAAACAAATGAATTCCTGTTTGCAAGTATCATTTTCAGGAATTGTAACTTACTAAGAGTTCTAAAAGCTGTAGATTGTTATTGCATTCTTTATTGGTTTTAGGCTTCCAAATGATTTTGGCCAAATGCAACCAATTTAGAATACAAATTCATAAAATAAACTCAATATTATTCTAAGGCACTTAATTTACAAGGTAGTTTCATCAAAGGCTCAACATTTTAAAAATCCAGTTGCTGATGAGCAACGAAGAAAGAAGGCACATAATGCTATGCTGTAGTATCGGTATTTAATATCAGCTTCACTGTAAAATAGTTTAATTAGGTAACAGTGTATAATAAAAAAATACTTGTGAACATGGACAATTTTATTTTGATTGGTAGACTATCACAGCTTGTTTCTGCACAATTATAAATTTGTGTGTGCACCACAATCAAAATCAAACCACATTACTCCTCTGAGCGTTCTGAATTTGATAAGAAAACAGGTTTTCCATGACATTGTGCTCCATCAAAATTTGTGTTTGAATTTTCACTACAAAACCACAAATTTTATATTCAATGTTGAATTTTTAAACTGAATTTACAGTAGTATTCATAACAATGTCAGGTACTTCACTTTGTACAAAATGAACTTCCCAGTGCTTTACTTTGAATTCATGAAATGAAAGCAGTAGATTAATTCAACAACTGATTTTCTGTCTGAAGCATCAGATAACACTGACGAAAATGTCATCGTTGATATGAAACAATTATCCTTTACTTGTTCCCAGAGTTCTGCTAACGGAGCAACACATTAAAAGTGACTGACTGTTTTACCTTTTGTACATGTAAAAAAAATTAGGGGAAAAATGTGAAATTAATTTAGAAGAATAGTTATTTGCTCTAAATAAAAGTCATGTTTCAAGAGAAATACATAACACATTTTCTACAGCTACGTGAGTTAATTATTCATCTTGTGGGGCACCATCTTCTTAAAATGAAGACTTACATTTGAAGTAGATGCTGATGCCTCTTAAGCAGATTTTATGACTTTTTACTTTCATGGGCCATTGATATCATCATGAGGCCCATGGCAGATGTTAAATGTAAGCAAACAAAATTTCAAAATGTTAACAAAGATAAAATAAATGCATATTTTAATACTATGTATTTATATCAAATAATAAATGGCAAAACTGTAGAAGCAAAAACATTCAGAATCTCTATGCTCTCTAAACCATTGGGCTCAGGCTCTTTTTCTTGCTCACATTTTGTACAGCTAACCCATAATTTCCCACTGTTAATGCTAACTGTTCTCACACAGCTTCACATATCTTACAGGCTGTGAATGGGCCATGACACAGCTGATGGTCACATCAGTGCCCAGCAGAGGCCCAGAAGGTCTTGCTCTTCATGCTCCCCATGAAGAGAGGTGTTTGTTAACTTGTGCCTGGAAAAAGCAGTGGAAAAGAGATAGATTGATAATGGTTGTTTTTCCATTTTGTGTGCACTTTCAAGTGAATACTCTGTGCACTGCACATGTATTTCAGATGCTACTAGAAAATATGACGCTAAAAAATGGGCAGAGTGGAGTCAACCAATTGCATGTCAGTTTATTTTAATGCACTATTGGTAATAATTAAAAAGTGAAAACTCGGACATATGCTAAACCAGGTGAGATTCTAGGTCATTAGTCATAAACCCAGAAGTAAAGTTTTGCTGACTGTGATCATGAAAGAATTCTTAGAAGAGGTGGCACTAAATTTGGGATTTAAAAGATGAAGAAGTGTTTAACAGGCAGAAATGGGAGTGAAGATACCTGAGGCAGAGAGAATGGCTTTAGCAAAAATTCACGACCTATTTTACTGTCAATAAGTAAGCATATTTTCTTGTTCTTTGTAGGAGTAACACAAAAGCTCAAGACACAGTCAAATCCCCTTAGAAACACTAATGCTTTTCATACCAATAAAATATTCAGTACATTTTCTTGATACATCCCAATTGTGGATCATACCACTGATGGTAAAAGATGATTTCATTTATGTGAACACAATGTTAAAAGAATTAAATCAAATACTGAGACAAATATTCTCTTCAATCTTTCTAATTATTTCAAAAGGAAAATCTCACTTTATTGCTTATTTGTCTTTATTTAACACCTTTCTAGGTTTGATAATATATGTTTTTCAAGTAATAATTATCTGGAAAATATTTGCATACTTGTTAAAGTAAAAATTTAATAAATTTTATTTTAATTAATTAAACTGTTTTATTTTTATTATTAATTTTTATATTTTATTTGTAAAAATTGATGCTTTTTTAAAGTCACGATATAAAGTTTTCCTTTAAAATAAATTTCTTTAAGTGAAAAAGAAATTTGATTTAAATATAGTATTTAGTAAATAATAGTTAATGCAGTTTGCAAAATGGTAAAAATTTCAAAGGTCAAAGTGCCTAAATTTGGGGAAATAGTGTGTTCAAGATTTGAAAGCAATCTATAAAGAAAATTCTAAATTCACCAACGTAGTGACCAGGCATTTCAATGTGTCAAAATAAGGACCACTTAAATTTGTCTTTTACAAAGACATTGCTTTTCCAGATGTCCTATATAAAATCCAACATTCATTTAATTCCAAGGTTTATCTTTATCTTTCAACATGTAGTCAACCTGGAAAATTTTAGAGTGGCTCATATAATTTTTCTTGAATATTTCCCATGAATTCTACAATTGTGATATGATCATGTCTGGAATCTGCCCTCTCCCTTCCAAAAGAACATATACAATACATTTGCCTATTTAAGTCTAGATTTAAAATATTCTACAGAAATTGGCGGGGAAACGTTATATAAAATATTTTTAAAGATTATTCAGTAAGTTAACAATTATGCCTGGCCATCAGAGTACTTTTAACTATGGTGTGTTTTTATTACTACCTGCATAATAAATTTGGTTCCTTTGTGTTGGAAAAATGTTTTCTATTGTTTCTGAAAAAATTTGTCATAAATGTATGGCTTTTATTCATTTAGTCAGACCTTGATGCATTTAAAAATAAGCTTAAGCATTGTATAGCAACCATTCCTTTATTTACCATACAACATTAACAGCTTATTTAGAAAGGACCTTTTCAAATGATACCAAAAGAAAAAAAATGTTTAGTTATAGTTTACGTCACATGCATCATTTCCTTCGTTAGATCAGAGATTGTGCTAGTGGTTTAACTTTACATTGTAATTTATTTCTGAAAATTTGCCAAGACGCTGAACTCAGCCATTACTTCCATTCCTTTCTTACATCAGTTCCTACATCATGCCCTATGTTTCTAAATTAGGTTAAACATTAATCTGTAATCTGACATTCAGATAAGATTTACTGAACATTAATTATGAGTTGAAGTGATCTCAGAGCCTCAAAAATATTAGAGTGTTACAAAAACAGAAAGAAGCAGAGTCTCTGCTATTAAGTATAAATGCTAGTTAGGGAAAAACAAAATATAAACATGAGAAAATTAAGGGAATTTAAAAAGCAACTTGCAATTTACTATAAATTAATTAAAAAAGTAGTTGAGAATTAAGAGATGGGAAATGAAAGGCAGCACATTCTCAGTGAAATTCCCAAATATACCACTTATTAGCTGTGTAATCTTGAGCAAGTTTCTCAACAATTCTATGACTCAATTTCCTCATCAGTAAAACGTGGATCACATTAACACGTTAGGCAGGTAGGTTAGCTGTTCAACTCTCTCTCCTTCTATGTTAGTCAGGTTTTGCTGGGCAAGATTTGCCCATCTATAGACTCCATTTCTCAGCTATCATTGTAGCCAGGTGTGGCCATGTTACTAGTTCTTACTGAAGGAATCTGAACAGAAGTAATATTTGTCTCTTCTGTACCAAGATTATTAAGAAGAGAGTGTTTTTCCTTCATGCTTTCTTTCTGATTCCACCAGCTGATGGCAGGTGAATGTGGGCATACCTCTGCCCATCTACCAGGAATAATCCCCTTTGACTATTTAACTGAACCATTGGGATGAGCCATTTGTTAAAGTAGATTACCCTACTCTGATACAACTGACCTAAGGTTGTTGTGAGGAATGATTTAACAACCTTATGGTGTTAAATAGCATCACCCGTGGTGAAAGCTCAATAAATGCTATCAGTAGTGCTTTAACTGTGAAATATTTCTGGATATTTTCTTAGTTGCCTTATCAATTAGTTCTTTCTATAAGATAGATGAAAAATGTCAATCAACTCTAACTTGAGAGAATTAAACAACAAACCCAACTTTTTAAGCCCTTGTTACCAGTAAGCCATTTGATCCAAAAAGTATTTCATATTATCAAAAGAAAACAAGTTATTCTGTCAATAGTGAATCTCCAGGGTTTTGCACAATAAATGCCTGCTCTTTTATGTTTATTATTATAATTATTTGATAAATGAACAAATGCATGATCCAAATTGATAATCATCTCCAAAACTAGCATGTAGCAATTCTATAGATTGGTCTCAGATAATGCACTAAAAATGACTGGATAGGGGGTTCAACAATTGTTTTTCAGCCTTCATGTATGTAGAAGAGAGTCAATATCTAATATAATCCAATGGTTAATTTGACAAAGCGGTAACACTACATTTTTCCTGGTTGCTCTTTCAATGGAGTCTAATCAAATCTTCAGTAATTCATTTCACAATCAACAATCTATCAGTTTTGCTGGATGTATTGTATTGGCCAAAAAGTTCGTTCGAGGTTTTCCGTAAGATGTTTATATTGGCTAACCCAATACAAATCCAACCTCATGTAGAAGTTACTATTTGACAGCTTATATCAGACATGTTATTTCTTAGGAGTTCTCTTTGCCTTGGCTGTCATTTTCTTAGTCACTTTCAGAATATCTGTCATCAGTTTCTTGTTTTTCACAGTAGCATCCTTTTATGATAAGCCATCATCCTCCAGTTCCTTACAATCATATAGGATTTCTGTCATCCACAAACCAGGTAATTTTCCACTGGTTCAGAGTATTTCACAACCAATTAATTGGCAAATGATCTCTACTTTTTGTTTTATTCTATAGGAAGTATTATAAATCCAAGCCACTGATGACTGATTGTAAATTCATATTAAGGATCTATTTTTGCACTGTAATGAACAATTTAAGTGCACTATATTTGTCACTTTGACACTTTTTATAAATTAAAAACATAAAATTAAAACATTTCCCACAAATACAATAGTCTGAGCAAGGAAGACAATAGTCTGAGGAAATGTGGACTAAAAATCAGCATTGAATATGCTTTGTCCTGAGACAAAACTTGGGAGTAGAAGAACCAGCTGTTCTCTATCAATGATCAAGATGGTTTTACCTGTAGATTTCCCGAAAAGATCAGCTTAAGGAAGAATATATTTAGAATTGGATAACAATGTAAACTAAGGACCAGTGAATATAAAAAGACAAATATAAGTCAGCAATTTTTCCAAAATCCTCTTGTAATTAATTTATAAATGAAGAAGAATTATAAATACCATGGTAACTTAGCATTCTGAAATAAATAATGAACTTTCACACAGACATATTCAAGAGTGAAGATCTCCTGACCAATTTTGTTTCTGCTACTAGAGATGTTTCCTGAGAAATTTATGTAAACTGATTCATATTTATTAGGATTGAATTCTCCATACATAAATTGAACGACAGAAATTGTGTTTCCCTTAAAGAAAAACAAAAGAGTTATATTTCTTAAATTTTGCTTCTTGAAGATTCTAAAAGAGGAATCCCCAAATCCTTTTTTATTATAAAACACAGGACCTGAACACACGAATAGTACAGCCCTCTGGTGTTGGCCGTGAGCGTAATACATATACTTTCATTTCAGTTGTGAGTCTATTCCATCTGATAGTGATTTATCTAAGGTAAATAAATGAATGCTGTTCTAAAACAAGAGGCCTAGAAGAGCTATATTAACTAATGCACTATACCTCTATTCAAACAGATTACCTCAGTCTTCCAGTTCTTACACAATCCAAAGTCCAATTCCTTCCCCACATAAAAAAAAATTGTATTACTATATTCCTAACCAAATAATGTCCATATGTTATATTGTTTCAAAGTCTTTTGTTCAGCATAACCTGTTCCTACTGAAGTCAAACACCAGGAAAATCTACCTACAAGGGAAGCAATCATTTTAAAGGACTGCAGGTGATCTGAGTGGTTATTTGGCTTCCATTTACATTAAAAAATCAGGTGAAAAATTGAACACAACTAAATAGGAAAAGGTATCTGTGAAGGGCCAGTGCTTCTGGATCCACTAAATGCTGTCATTCTGCCTAACTGGGCAGCTTTTGCTCGTCCATCCTTTCCAACAGAACTAGATAATAATGGCTAACATTTATTCACATGCATCATATGCCAGGTACTTTTCTAAGCACATTACATGCACTAAATTCTTTAATCCATATAGCAACCTATAGAAGTAGAGACTATTATTATCCTTCCTCACCGTTTGACAAATAATGCTACCAAAGCTAAATATTACCCATAGTTATAGTTAGTATATAAGTTAACATCCTTTTTGAGACACTTTGAGAATAAAAGTATAAATAATAAAGATAAGACAGCAAACATAAACTAGGACTATCTCAGGCACACCAAAACATATGGTCATCCCACCCATATTTCATAATGCACTTTAAAAAATAGAAGTTATGCTACATGTTAATCATTGTTTTTCTAGCACTTAAATATCTACAATTCCAAATTTTTATTTCACTACTTCCAAATATTTGGGACTGACTGTATGGTACCTACTAAGTAGCAATGTTGAGAAACAGTTTTCAGCAATATTTGTTTTATACTTCAAATAAGCAGAAAAACAACTTGGCAGAGGAGTTAGGAAAAATACAGAGAATTTTATGTTCCCTTTAGATATATAGAAATTTCAAACTTTTAAGCAAAATTGCTTAAGTCATGTCTTTAAAAGGGGTAATTGAAAAACAAATTAGGGTACTGTATGTAAACCTAAATCCATCTGAAAAGGTTAATTGTTCATCTCAGAAATGTCAACATGAAACAATACTAAAAGACATCATCCATTCCTTTAACACATTTGTTCAGGACACACATGGAAGCTAATATTTTAGACTTAGTCTAAATACTGTACTATACATAGTCTCAATTATTTAGAGAAATTGATTTAACTGACATTTGTTGACTACCTACTGTGTGCCAAGCAGATAGGAATGGTGAGAAGAAAACAGTCAAATTCTGTTTAAGGGTGTGTGGGGTGGGGGGAGAGAGAAAATGACTAATAATGTAAATAATCATATAATCACAGTGTATCAGATATTAATAATTGCTATAAAAATACATTATTGAAATAGTGACTGGAGGGTAGCAGAGTACTTTTGATTGGGTTATTAAGGAATTCTTTTCTCAGGGGTAAACATTTGAGCTGAGATTTTTATTCTAGGAAGGAATCAATCATGATAAGGTTGGAAGAAGCGTATAATGCAGAGGAAAGAGCAGATTCAAAGTCCTGAGATAGGAAAAAATTGGGGAGGTGAAGAGGATGAAGAAGCCTGTGGGTTAGAGTTCAGGCACAGCAGGAAAGAGGGTATAAGATGAGGCTGGGAAGTCAGTCCTGGCCAGAGCACCAGTCTTCTGGACGCTGGTACTTGCTGTGGGTTTAATCAAAGTGCAATAAAATGCCTTTTGAGTTTTAATCAGCGGTACCATGAGTTGGTATGCCTTTTAGACAGATCATTCTGGCTGCAGTGCAGAGTACAGATAGATTATAGGAAGGCAAAATGGAAACAGTGATACCAACTAAGAGGTCTTCTAGGTAGCCAAACAGTGGTTTAGGTCTGGGAGAGGGCTTTGGAAGTGAGAAAAGGTGGATTGATTTGGAATGTATTTCAGAATTAGAATAAGCAAGATTTACTGGTAGACTTTCTGGTAAAGAAATTACAGCTTCTTTTTTTCTGACATAATTTTTGCTTAATTAATGAGATTAGTTTTTGCTGCTTTATTTTGTTTTGTTTTTCACTTGTCACAGGATTCAGAGTTAGTTAATAGATTTTGGGTGCTCAATGACCTATCTAAAATTGTATGCAAAATAATCAAGTGCATTTATTAATATATACAATTTTGAAAGGAAGTCAGTTAATTACTTTTGTTGGGTAATCAGAGGTCCATGGCCCAGAGCAAGAGAGGAACTAGTGAGCTTATTTCCCTAAATATTTCACATATGCTTTTTGATGACCTATCTCCTTGTTTTCCTCTCTTGCTACTCCTGTCTGGTAATTTACATTATAATAATACCAAACTACCTCTTCTATGATATTTTTTTCTATGATATCTCTGCTTATGCTGTATTCTCTTAGCATTTTTGGTTTATCAAACTTTCCTCATCCTTCAAAATTTGCCTAAGATATAAATTCCTCCACAATGTGTTTTCTAAACTCCTAAACTCAACTAACTGTTTTTCCCTAAATGTGCCTCAGACTTATTGAAAGGACATTCTATGTTTAAATCTTTTAAATTTTTATCCCGTGTGGAGCATAATGCCTGATTTGTGATAGACAATAAAGGAATGTAGGTATTATTTTTATTTACAGAGTTCCCAAAGACTAAAACCTTCTTTTATATTGTTTACTGTTCATATATGAAATAATATATGTTGTGCTGTTCTTGTCTAGTCTTTCTACTTTTAACTCATATGGAGGCCTGGTATTTCTTCTTAATGTTTTCAATTTATAAATTTTTATACCTAAATATAGGCAAAGAAACCGTACTTTTTATTTGTGGTTGTTTTGAGGCTTTAAAAATTACTTCTCAGACAATTTTGATATATTTCCTCTTTGGACTACCACCATAGTTTCTCAATATAACTTTCCAATGTAGACAATGTAAATAATCACAAATTTATTTAATATCATTTGTATTATAATATGTATTTTAAAATTATAAAAGTATTGTAACCATATTACAGAATATGGAAAGAGGCAAGAAAAAAGTCACTCAGAATGCTACCAATTTAATACAACTACTGTGACGTGATGTTGTATCTCAAGCTAGGATTTCTTTTATCTTTTTTACATACTCACAATTTCTACTCTCTTTTTCACTTAAAACTCCAAGGATTTTCCTTTTTACTACAGATTCTTCATAATGTTTATTTTTAATAGTATGTAATATTCTTATATAAACTATTATTTATGTAAGAGTCCCTTATCAGAGTATATTTATGTATTTATTTTTATATCAGGGTTACTTCATTAGATAAGGTCCACAGTACAGATATTACTGGATCAAAGATTATTAACATAAAGATTCCTTTTAATACATATTATCTAATATATTTCTAATACAGTTGTATAATTATAATGTCACCATCAATGATAAAACTACTTTTATATCACGCTCTCCAGTATAAATATTATTTATTATATTATGCTTAATGAGTACAACAAGAAATGCTTTTTCATTTTGCCTTACTTTGCATTAGTTTGATAATGACCAAGGTTAATTTTTTAAAATGACTATTTATGTACTAATATATTTCCTCTTTTGTTTGCCTACTTCTATTTTAGTTATAATTTATTTTATTTTTTCTCATTAATTTGTAAGAATTATTTATAAAACAAGCAATTATTTCTGCCATATTTGCAATTTTGTTTTAGAACTAGTTAACATTTATTGAACACTAATTGAACTAGTCTATGTCACAACCACTGTGCCTAGGGGTTTACATACACTAGCTCATTAAATTTGCAAAGCTAATTATGAGATAGGTGCTATTGTTAGTAAGGAAAAACAGAATCTAGATTAAAACAGACTCCAGAACTCTTACTATTGATACTTCCCTAGGAAAATCTAACCTGTTACAGTTGACATATTGCTTTTGGTCTGTCTCTGAACATAAGGCTTTGACTATGTAAGTTTATATTGTTCTTAATTTGTATTTTAGTTCCTTGATTAGAAGAGGGTAAATACTAATTCCTAGTTATTTTCTGCTTAGTGATATACATAGAAAGGTATGTGTTCCAGTGTTAGCTCTTTGAAATCAAAAGTCTGAAAAGTATTGGAAGTATGTGTACAGAAGTTGGATACTTCCAGTGCATCATCTCAGCTACATAGTCTGCAACATGAATAGTGCTCACTAGAGTTGTGGGTGTACAACACCGCAATTGTACATTGTAACCCTGAATTGCTATAGCTTGGTATCTAACTACAAACTTATAAGATCAAATAAAATAAATATTTTAACTTATCTACTGGGTACTTCTAGCTCTGTCTTCTGGAATACTGTGCTCTTAAATGTTCATGGTACTAGATTGTGGCTATATGCTATGTGCCAATATAAAGAGTTGTTTTGTTTCTCTTGAAAACATTTCTTAAACCAAATATGTGATCTATATATTAATTCCTCAGCGTAAATAGTGGTTTAATAATGAGCACATAGGAAGTCAGCATCACAGGGGCAAAAAAATCTCAGGGTCTGAATCAGAAAGACTGTAGAAATTCATGTTCTGTCATTTACTATGTGACCTTGGGCAAGTGAATAAATTTGTTTCCTTACATTTAAAATAGGGATCATAATAGCATCAACCTTCTTTCAAGTATATTTTGGTGCTTAAATGTGATATTTACTGTACTAGAAAAGCAAGTTAAAGTGTTTAATAATGTAAGCTATTTATATAAAGTAAGATCAGAAATGAGTATTAATCTAAAAACAGTGCCTTTAAGTAATATCTGGCGACTGTCAATATAGAGCTTTTTGAGTTTTATTCTTGGACCTCTGCATTAAGGCCCTCTGAGGTGGCCTTCACTTCAGTGGATAGGCAACCCAATAAATTAGGCCACTGTAAAAAACACACTCTTGACCTGGCTGTCAGTGAACTACAGCTTTTTTCAGTTGGGAGAATGTTTTTCCCCCTCCCAATAACTGTTTTTCAGTTAAATCAAAATTGAAAACATAATTATTTCAGTTTATTTTCCAGATTGCTGAAAGTGATGACTTCATTTATTATTAAGAGCAGCAGCTGGTAACATAGAGCATGCAAATCAGTTAACCCACTATGATTTGGTTTTCTTCTCTCTTTTCCAGTGGGCTACAGCTTTCTTATTGATCCAAAATGTAATTATGTTTAATATAAGAAATAATCAGCAAGTTGTTTATCAATATCAAGCAGATTATGCACTGTGAAGATATAGGGAGTTTTGAGCTGATAGAGTAAGAACTTCTAGTATATTATAATAACTCAGGTATCCTATATTTAATTTAAACATGAGAAAATACTTCTTTAATATGATAAATGATTTTAATGCTGCTTTGCTGACCACTGTCATCTGAATTAATTATATTATAATAATGGTCAATGCTAATTTTGGCTAACATCTCTAGGAAAAAAAAATGAACAAACCCACTTTATTTTGGGGCATTGACTCCATGTGAAATGTAAGAGTATTTTTTTAAATATTAAAATATAAACCCACTTTAATTTAACTAATACTTTAAAATAAAGATAGAAATTATTGCATAAAATTAACATACTTAATAAAATCATAAACCATTTCTTCATTAGAAATTTTTACTAAGTCTTTAGTATGGCATTTATATTTTTATCACTAGAGACAATTTTTCATGTTCATTTTATCTAGTCCTTTTACAGTGTAAAGAACCAGGAAAGTGATAGAGTAAACTTTCTATCCCCTTATGGAAAGAATAAAATGTTTCCCAGCCAAAAACTTGGCTTTTCCTATTTATCATCTACCCTTTGATTCTAAAATAATTATAACTGTTTTTACACAATTTGCAGCATATTATTCATGTATTGCTAAGCATGTTTTGAAACATTAAACTATTATTCTCCTGGAACTATTATGAATATTAGAGGTATATTTCATAAGTCTCTTCTAGTAAGAAAAATATGACTAATAATGAAGACTAAAACTCTAGGCTTTTTCCTAAGTTATGCCAGTTATTTGATCTGGATTTTATTTTTCATTGGTTTTTTTTTTTTTTTTTTTTTTTTTTTTCTGCGGTACGTGGGCCTCTCACTGTTGTGGCCTCTCCCATTGTGGAGCACAGTCTCCAGACGCACAGGCTCAGCAGCTATGGCTCACGGGCCCAGCCACTCCGCGGCATGTGGGATCTTCCAGGACCGGGGCACGAACTTGTGCCCCCTGCATCGGCAGGCGGACTCTCAACCACTGCACCACCAGGGAAGCCCTTTCATTGGTTTTCTAGTACATGCATTCATGATAATATTTTTTAATTATTATTTTCAGAAAGTGTCATAGCTAAACAGTATATTATCTTCACCAGCATCATCACATTTGCTGTATTATGTCTATAGGATAAAATAAAATTCATAAACCAAGATACTGCTGAATTTTAAAATACACATAAATATTTTAAAAGCAATAAAATGAACATTTGCATTTAGAGAGCCAAATGAGATTTCTTAGTGGCCAAAACATCCCAAATTAAATTTGACAATATTTCAAAGAAATTGATTTTTAAATATTATTTCATCATGTTGGTAGCTGTTTTCATTTTAATTCATCCATGTAGTTAATTACTCATATTTCTACTTTTTTTTCTAAATTAGTTCAAAAACCAGAGTATCTGGTGTCATTAAAATTAAACTACTTTTGCTTTTGACTACTTTTAAGGAGAGTACATTGCTGAACCAAATTCCCCTACCTATGTGCTGAGAATACATTTCCACTTTTTGAAACCACACAAATAGGGTGGTATTTTGAACTTTTGGTATTCTGGATCACACTTAAAGATTTGTTAATTCTATGACACAGATACAACTTTATTCAAATAGCTTATTGAGCATGCTCCTATAAGAACTGAGACACCCAGGACAGGGAAGTAAAAGATAATTGCCCTGAAGAGTCCTAGGCCTTCTAATGAGACGAGAATAAGATGCCAACCTTGGGTGGCAAAGGGAAGTATAAACAATTTCTCCCCAAATTCCAATTGGAACTTAAGTGCAGAGAATTAGATCCATGGCTTATTATAAAATATCGTACAGTTCATGATATACTATTAGCATTGGTTCATATATAGTCTTCTTTCTGTCTTATTTTCTTTCTTTATAAAAACAAACAGTACCATAAATCCAACACCAACTAAAAACTATAACATTAACCTTAATTTATATTTACTATGCATTCCTTTCCTAATCAAATTTGTATTCTGAGTTTTATATTTATCATCACCATATGTAGTTTGTTCGAACCTGCATTTTTCACTCAACATTTTTACTAAGATTCATTGCATATTTTCCTATAGTTGACCATTTCCTACTATTCCTATTTCTTGACTTTTTTAGACACCTTACATAAGTAGAATCATGCAGTATTTTTCCTTCTGTGACCAGCTTATTTCACTTAGCATAATGTCCTCCAGGTTAATCCACGTTGTTGCAAATGGCAAGATTTCCTTCTTTTTAAGGTTGAATAATATTCCATTGTATGTATATACCATATTTTCTTTATCCATTCATCTGTTAATGGATATTTGAGTTGTTTCCATATCTTGGCTATTGTAAATAGTGCTGTAATGAACATGGGAGGGCAGATATGTCTTTTAGATTCTGATTCCAATTTCTTGGATATATACCGAAAAGTGCTATTATGGGATTATACAGTAGTTCTATTTTTAATTTTTTGAGTAATCTCCATTTTGTTTTCCATAGTGGCTGTACCATTTAACAGCCCCACCAATAGCCTACAAAGGTTCCATTTCTCCACAATCTAGCCAACACTTGTAATCCTTTGTTTTTTTGATAATAGCCATCTTAAAAGATGTAAGATGATAACTCATTGTGGTTTGATTTGCATGTTCCTGATGATTAGTGATGTTGAACATCTTTTCATATACTTATTGGCCATTTAGATGACTTCTTTGGAGAAATATCTATTCAAGTCCTTTGCCCATTTTTAAAATTGGGTTATTTGCTTTTTTGCTATTGAGTTATAGGAGTCCCATATGTATTTTGGATTGTATATATCTCCTAGTGCAAATATGCTATAATTTCTTTTGGGTATATGTAATTTGAAGTGGAATTATTGGAGAGTATGTGAATGTTCTATATCACAACACAATGTTAAAATGATTTGTGAAATGGTTTATTCATTCAGCAAGTATTTATTGCAAAAATATTGTGAGAAGCATCATTTCATATCCATAATATATTAATGAATGAAAACAAAGGATACTCCCTTCATAGAGTTTACGTTCAGGTGTAGACTACAGATGATACATATAATAAGTAAATTACAGAGTTTGCTAGAAGGTGATAAGCATTATGGGGAAAAAAGTATAATAAGTTTAGAAGTATTGGAAGGACTGTTGAGCAGGAACAGGGAAGAATTTCATTCCATTGAAAATTCAGTTGAGTAAGAATTTAGTACCTCTTTTCATTAGCCAAAAGAAATTCTAAGAGGATTTTTGCTTTTATGGAAAAAGCCAATACATACTAATGCAGGTGTTTCACGAAAGTGAGATGGATTAATGTGAAATTTCAGAAAGTGGAGGATACCTGCACTTGAAGGTTAAGTACAAAAGGATTTTCTAAGAGAATTTATATGGTGTGTAAAGATATCTAGAAGTCAAATATAACCCCAAGACTTTTAGCGTGAGCAACCAGAAGTTTGAGTTGCCATCACCTAAAATGACAAGTCTAGCAAGAAAAGTTTGTTGAAGAAAGACCAAGAGTGTAGTTTTGGGTGTGTTCATACATGTTTAAAATATCTATTTGGGGGCTTTCCTGGTGGCTCAGTGGTTGAGAGTCTGCCTGCCGATTCAGGGGACACGGGTTCGTGCCCCGGTCCGGGAAGATCCCACATGCCGCAGAATGGCTAGGCCCGTGAGCCATGGCCACTGAGCCTGCGTGTCCGGAGCCTGTGCTCTTCAACGGGAGAGGCCACAACAGTGAGAGGCCCGCCTACCTCAAGAAAAAAAAAAAAAAAAAATATATATATATATATATATATATATATATATATATATAAAATATATATTTGGCATCCAAGTAAAGATGTCAAATATACAGATTTTTTAATATTCTTTTCCATTATGTTTTTTTAAAAATATTTATTTATTTGGTTGTGTCAGGTCCTAGTTGTGGCATGCAGGCTCTTCGTTGCAGCAGGCGAGCTTCTCTCTAGTTGTGGCACGTGGGATCAGTAGTTGCGGTGCACAGGCTTAGTTGCCCCGTGGCATGTGGGATCTTAGCTCCCCGACCAGGGATTGAACCTGCATCCCCTGCATTGGAAGGCAGATTCTTAACCACTGGACGACCAGGGAAGTCCCTCCCTTATGGTTTATTATAGGATATTGAATATATCAGTAGTTCCCTGGGCTATACAATAGGATCTTGTTGTTTTCCATTCTATATATAATAGTTTGCATCTGCTAGTTCCAAACTCCCAATTCAACCCTCCCCACACCCTTCCCCCTTGGCAACCAAAAGTCTGTCTCTATGTCTGTGAGTCTGTTTCTGTTTTGTAGATATGTTCATTTGTGTCATATTTTACATTCCCCATATAAGTGATATCATATGGTATTTTTCTTTCTCTTTCTGACTTATTTGGCTTACTGTGATGATCTTTAGATCCATCCATGTTACTGCAAAAGGCATGATTTCATTCTTTTGTATGGTTGAATAATATTCATCTTCTTATCCTTTCATCTGTTGATGGACGTTTAGATTGTTTCCATGTTTTGGCTATTGTAAATAGTGCTACTATGAACGTAGGGATGCATGTATCTTTTTGAATTATAGTTTTGTCCAGATATATGCCCAGGAGCAGGATTGCTGAATCACACAACAACTCCATTTTTAGTATTTTGAGGAACCTCTATACTGTTTTCCATAGTGGCTGCACCAACTTACATTCCTACCAACAGTGTAGGAGGGTTCCCTTTTCTCCACACCTTCTCCAGCATTTGTTATTTGTAGACTTTTTAATGATGGCCATTCTGACCAGTGTGAGGTGGTGCCTCATTGTAGTTTTGATTTTCATTTCTCTAGTAATTAACAATGATGAGAATCTTTTCATGTGCCTATAGGCCATCTGTATGTCTTCTTTGAAGAAATGTGTATTTAGGTCTTCAGCCCATTTTTTGATTGGGTTGTTTTTTGTTTTTTTTTGTTATTGAGTTGTATGAGCTATTTCTGTATTAAAGAAAGTTTTATACTCTGTTTGAGAGAGAGGAGTTTGGAGTTTGAGAGTGAGTTCTTAGCAGGAGATATAAATTTGAGAAAAGTTAAGAGTACCCTGGATAAGACTATAAGGAAGTGATTGTATGTAGAGAAGAAAATAGAACCAAGAGCTGACCCTTGGGACATTCAAACATTAAAAGTTCACAAGAGGATGGACTGTGAAAAATAGAGTGATTAGAGAGGAAAGAAAAAGATCAAGAGTTTAGTGTCCAGAAAACCAGTGACAAAAGTATATTAAGGAATACATAGTGACCAACTTTGTCAAATGCTGCTAAGGCGTCACATAAAATGAGAACAGAATTGACCATCTGGGTATAGCAGCACACAAGTCATCAGTGTCCTTTCCAAGAGCACTTTCACTGGAGTAGTGGAAGTGAAGACCTAATTAAAATGATATAAGAGAGAATGGGAGGAAAGAAATACCAGTTTATAACCCCACCAGCGATATATGAGATCCTACATAGAATGACAGAAATAGTCATGTCATTTGCCAAGCTTTGCTCAAGTTACAACCATCCTCAACTTTTCTATTTATATTATCTTCCACATTTACTCAGCAACTCTTCTATTAATATCATCTTCTGCATTTGGTGACTAATTTTTAAATCTCTTCCCTACACTCTATCCTCATTCACTTAACTTCTCTTATTCATGCTATTGAAATAGCATCCTCTGTGGTCTTCCTGCCTCATCCGCATCCAACCTCCACATGATTTTCTAAACCAAATCTGATGTTTAATAGATTCTTTGGCCCCCATAGACACACAATTTTAAATGGAAATCTTTGTTCCCCCTCATCAACTTACTTAAGATTGAGCAACTTTATGTAGAAATTTGCCAGCAGCCTTGAAAAGAATAAATAACAAGAACATTTCTTGGAATAAGTTGTTCCTGACTTTGACAAAAGGGAGTAAGAAAAATTGCATAATACATTATACAGGATAGTAAAATTCCTGAGACTTCTTCTCAGAAATGAGAACAACATACAAATCGAGTTAAGGTAAGATATCAGGGGCATGCCAATTAGTACTTTTGAGATAGTAGAACAAAGAAAAAATAATGATAATAGCAAAGTGGGCTAAGAATGGAGGCTCATAAATGTTTGTGTGAGGAGTCTGAAGGTATTTTTGAGAGAAGACTAATATTGTTAAGGCTTCTTCCCAGTGTCTTGTCCCATCTGGGTTAAATATACCTTAAAGCAATCAATAAACTGATGTAAGCAAGCTATTTGTTAATTTTTTTTTTTATTAAACCACAGGATCTGAATGTGCTCAATACTGAAATTTCAGAATCTCTTGATGTATTGGGTTGCCATGACCTTGGGTTATTACTACTAGGAGAATCATGGAAATTTAAAAATACCATTCTTCTGCTTAAAACTCTGATTATAGGATAAAGTTTTTACTCCTTTAGTGAAATGAAAATCCTTCACACACAGTAGCTTCCTTCTCTTTTTAGGTACTATCCTTTATACTTTGTATCAGCGAGTGTCCATCAGGAAACGGTACACTCACACAGCTGATTATAGAGAGTCTAATAAAAGTGTCAAATATATGTTAAGTATCATAGTGAAAACAATTCAGTAGAAACACTATCATAAAAGCACTGATAAAAGTTTGTAGTTGGTTTTTGAGGTTTTTTATGTTTAAAAAAATTTGCCCAATTGAGACGCAAATCCAGTTCGGGACAAGGCATAAATATCCAATTCAAACACAAATCAAAGCTGACAAAGCACAACGCAAATTAAAAATGAATAATCAAATTAATAAAATTGTCCAGATCTTTTATTAGGCTCAACGTTTTAATAGACATAACTATACTCCTGTCCTTGGCAACCTCCTTAATTTTACTGGATAATTGGTTCTATAGAAAAGGATATCAGTTAATATTTGAGGACATAGTTTATTTTGTTTTTGATGAGAAAGGAAGTGGGAATAGGACTTTATTTTGCCACCCAAGGTTGGCCTTGGAAAATCTGGGCTCTATAATTTAGTATCAGCTGGTAAAGGAGAGCTCCTGCCTGATTAGAAAGGAAGCAATGCTTTTGTGGTAAACCAACACACTTTTATTCATATTATTGTACTAAATAGACCTTTGAGGTCAGCAGGGCAGAACATGTTATGATCCCTATTTCACAGCTGAGGAATCAGAGACTCAAAGTGTTTGCAACTAGTTCAGTAATCCACAGATTATTTACAGAAGAGCTAGAATGTGAATTTAAGTCTCCTAAAATCAGACTCCAGAAGTCTTTCATGCAATTCAATTTAATCCAGTCAAGCAGCCATGAGTACCAGGTACTGATTGGTTTTCATTCAAAGTTAGATGAAAAGGAATTCTATCCTTTAGGAATGTATAATCTGGTTTGAGAAAAGAAATCTACAAATTTGATAACATAATTTAGAAACTCATTCTGAGACAGTTTTTAAAATATAAAGCCCTATATATAGAAACAATGGAAAACTACTGTGATTATTGTGTGCAGATAGGGATTGAATGCAGTAAACAATGTGTGGTAAACTCTTTCTAAACTGGTTTTCTCCGATTGACTGTCAAGCTTTTCCCCAAATAGTTTATAAAACACTGATTAAAACATTCTGCATTTTGTAAGCATTTCCTCTGATATGTTAAAGTCATATAGTGCATACATGAAAATGGTTTTATACAAATTTAGAGGAGCATATAATTATTCATGTTACTTGGTGTAAGTACTTACTTGAAAATTAGATGGAATTCAGGAATATTCCTACAGTGTAGTAAAATTACCTTTGATATTTTAATCCTTAAATATCTGTCATTATGCTTTTCAGGGCATTTTATGGCCTAAATATACACTACTATGTCTTAAATATATATGCATTCAGGATGTGCAAATATTTTAAATACTAAGGTACTCAAGGAAATTGTAGTCACTTTGTTCCCTCCTCCACCTCTTAAAAAATTACTTAAATATGATACTAGAACAAAAACTGATTATTTGGTATATTATAGTATTCCTTGGAAAAAGTATAAATATATCAATATATTTTTTATCTTTTTCTAATGATTATTAAAATTTGAGGGAAATGTAGAAATGGCGTTGAAAACCATATTTTTCCTGAAGCTTCACCACTAGCTTTACCTTGATCAACAGTGAGTTAACCATACAAGGGGAGTAGAAATATGAAGTAAATGTATTTTAATTATGTTGAGTATAACACTGTATGCTGAGAGAAAAATATATGTAAGTGTAATGATAACATTTATTGATTGTTTACCATCAACAACACACAGTGTTTGCTAAAGGTGTCACACATATAATCTCATATTTACCTACAGTTGTTCACTATTTTCTCCTTTTTATAGTTGAGGAAACTGAGTCTTACAGAAGTTAAGTAATATGTCCAATATATATGCAGTGGATATGGGATGAAAACTCAGAACTTTCTAATTCTGGCACCTAATTTTCATGCTTTGATTTCACCACCTTAATATCAGGGTAGTTATCTTTAATATTGGAAAAATAAATAAATTTTAAGAAAAGAGTTTTTCTTTCCTTAGAATGCTAGAACTAACATGAACTAATTGATGACACACAAAACATTTTTTTCTTGCCATCTGTTTCTTGGATAATTTTTGGCTGATAGACATCATTTTATTTCATCTTACTATTTAAAAATAATAATAATAAAATGTCCACTCCTGGGCTTCCCTGGTGGCGCAGTGGTTGAGAAGCTCCCAGTCCTATTTTTAAAATATTATTTTCTTATGAATGCCAGCAGTTCTTTTCTCTGGTAGGATTTAAGTTTTTCTTCTGATCATACCTTCTAACTCTGTCTTCTCAAAGAAAACATGTGCTATCCATTAAATATTGCTAGAACAAATGAGGAAAATAGTTAATTCACGAAAATTACATTTAAAAATTAAGTTCTGATTCCAAATTATCATAAAAAATTTTATGGAGCCATTTAATAAGAAATACTTATGTCTGTTCCATTACTCCATAAAAAATTCCTGAAACGCTCACTGATAAATGACTAATCCTGAAAGACATTAGGATGTAAGGAGGATTTCAGCTAAAGTTTTCAAGCTCTTTAAACAGAAAAATAAAACAATATAAAGGGGCTTCCCTGGTGGCGCAGTGGCTGGGAGTCTGCCTGCCAATGCAGGGGACGCGGGTTCATGCCCCACGTGCGGCGGAGCGGCTGGGCCCGGGAGCCATGGCCGCTGGGCCTGCACGTCTGGAGCCTGTGCTCCGTGGCGGGAGAGGCCACAACAGTGAGAAAAGAAAAAATAAACTTTTTTTCTTTTACTATTCTAGGAAATACAACGACATAGAAGCAAAACAATATGGACGGGATTCTTAAATGTAAGTAATGAATCATGTCAGCACTAATAAGACAAAGGATCTCAGAATCTGTTTGCATCTTTTTATCGATGAAACCAATTACTTTGCTTTGCCATGCGTGGTTTGCTCATTTAAAAAAAAAAAAAAGCAGGACTTTAAAACTCTTCCTTAATTTCAAAATTATGCCTTCAGTGAAAACACTCTTCTGTAAATTTCTGTGGCAAAGTAGGATTTATAAAATCTTATGAAACTTGAACACAGTGGGCAAAAGAAAGAAACCAAAGATTATTGGCACTGTGCTAGAATCCTTAAAATCGTTTCTCCATTTTCAGTATGCATTATTTTCACCATCCTGAAAATGAAGATGAGGAAACGAAGGCCAGAGAAAGACCATCTAGACCAATAGAGCAAATATGCTGCTTTCTCAAAAAAGAAGAGAAAGCATCATGGTGTCCACTAGTAGTATGCACACGTGTAATTTTTGGAATTTGCTTTCAAGCCTTGAGTGTGTCTTTGAAGTCTTTGGCTGGCATTCTTCTTAACTTTTATACTTGGATTCTTGACCTCAAGCTCCTGACTTAATTTTTTTTAATAATCTAGCGGTCTCTGCCATTATTAGGTAAATACAAACATGATTATGTATTAATTTGACTAAACTAACTTTCAAACTGTATCAGAAAATGTCTTAGATTCAAATTGCATTCATTATATTGTGAAAAAACTAAATATTTAAACGTTTTTGCAGTTGGCCTTTTGTTTCCAATGTCAGAAGGTCTGCAACATAGAGACAGGTATTCCTTCAGGAATTTTACCATAAGAGCTACATATTTCCAGGATGCATTACTCACTTATGTCAGTCACTGTTTCCCTCATTTAGCTACCCTTATGCTTCAGTGGCTTGCATACTTTCATGGGAACAACAAGAAAAAATAATTTTACTGGATGATTTGAACTTAACAGATGATCTGATCAGTGAAGAGAAACCATCTTCTCTTTTGTAGAAGGTGCATTAAACATTTGTTTCCATCTAGCACATAAGCTTTTAAAAGGTATCTCTATTTTCTGTTTTTCTATATACATTTTCTGCAGTTTCTCACACATGAAACATTCAACTAATTGTTAATACAATTCAATTTAATATCAGTAACTAATGGTCAGGATACTTTGAAAGTGATTTACCATCTTTAAAGATGCTTTTTATGTTATTCTGAATAAATAATGGCAGTTTTATTAGTTACTATAGCAACCTGAAATTCTATTTAAAAATGCGACATTCCATTTTCTCAGAAGGCATTTTAATTAAAACATACTCAAGTGTTTACTGAAATGAATATCTAATCTCACCATCATAGCAGGAGAGCATATAATACATATGTATTGCTGTCTGATAATACACGGAGTACATATCACTAAAAATGAATTGAATTTGGAAAAATGTCTTTTTCTATCTGATTAACTTTCTTGTTAATTAGGTTTGCTTAGTGCTACCACTACTACCTATAATTTAATAATCTTACACTTTTGACTTACTGACTATATTGAACTTGCTGTTACTTGAATACCAGATACTATTTCGTATTTCTTCTCCTTCACCCTGTCTTACAAGTCCATAAGTTAAACAAACATCTTTTATCTTCAAAACTCAACTAAGATATTCTTCTTTAGGGTTTTTAAACCAATTTCCCCCTTAGGAAGAATTGCCCACTCCTCTAAGTACCCCCAGTGTTTTTTATATAGGTCATGAATATGTTTTATATGTATTTAATTCTGTTTCCTCTTCACTGAGTTGGTATGTCTCAAAGGCAGAGCTACATTTGTTTCCCAGCATCTAGTTCTTGCACTCAAAATAATGGACTCCCAATAGTGAAATTAATGCCTAATGTATACATGCATGCAAGAATGAATGGAAACGAACCAAATCACAGATGGCAATGATTTATAAAGGCACATATTTGAAAGATCTCATGAAAAGATGAGAATAAATGTTATATATCTAAGCTTTCACTGTCTCAATTAAACTATTCTCTTGAGCTGTATCCTTATTGCAATTTTTCTTAAAAGTTGTTCCTGTGCAGTTTAGAACATACTATTAAGAGAAAAGGGTAGTTATAGAACAGCATGTATAACATGATATTACATAATATGCTATATATGGAAATCGTGTGTGTGTGTGGGTATACTTAGAGATCTTGATAGGGTTTATTAAAGTATTAGAGTGTTACATTAGGGTGTTAAAATTTTATGCCATATTTTGTTTCAATTTTTAAAGTTTATTTGAACTTCTAGATTGATCATATAAATTTATTTTTAAAAAAATCTATTCCTGGGCTTCCCTCGTGGCGCAGTGATTGAGAGTCCACCTGCCAATGCAGGGGACGCGGGTTCATGCCCTGGTCCAGGAAGATCCCACATGCCGCGGAGCGGCTGGGCCTATGAGCCATAACCGCTGAGCCTGCGTGTCCGGAGCCTGTGCTCTGCAATGGGAGAGGCCACAACAGTGGGAGGCCCGCGTACAGCAAAAAAAAAAAAAAAAAAAATCTATTCCCTAAATGAAAATATGTTATCAATTTTCATATTAAATGAAAATATATTAGTAAAAATGCATATGTATACTAGAATTGAATAATTCAAAATGATAATGCTATTTTTCTATATGAAGGAATTACAGTTGTCATTTTTCCTCTTTTTAAAATACAATTTTTCAAATAATTAAAGTATAATTTTTTTTCAAAATGAGAAAACCATTAACTTTAAGATTAACAACAACAAAAACCCAAGAAATAAAGTGCCTTACCACGTTTGAAAACTCTCCATCTGGTGACTTCCAAGATATTTTAAAAAAGGCAAAGAGTAATATCAGGTAAAAGAGGAAGGATAGCACACCAGTATTTCAGATTATTTTGTAGATTCTAACAACAAAAATTCCAGAAGATAATGAGGACAAATGTCTGTATATAGTTAATGTTACTTCTGCTTCACACATTATGTTTACAAGTGGCTAAGTGTATTGATAGACCATTGTTACAACAGTCCAACTATATCCTAAATAGAACACTTCCCAGTGTTCTAACATAGTTAGTTTCACAAGATATAAGATAGTCTTTAATTATCTTCTCATAGTAAAAAAAAAAAGAAAAGAAAAAATTGATCCACCGCTAGAACTGTACATGGCCCTAAAAATGGTTGTTCTGAGGACATTTTCCAACAATAACACTGCCGTGAGGATATTCAGTCTTAGATGGAATGAAATTGAGACTCAGAGTCAGTGATTTCCCCACTGACTACGATCATCAGGAGGCTGAAATGATCTCAGCTTGGATACTAGTAAATGTAGAAGTAAATTGTCTTAGGAAAAAAGATTTCCCAATTTGTGTTATGCTAGATTCTCAATGGATAAGATGAAGCTATAAAGTCTATCAAAGATCACCAAATGTGAAAGAAGTGAAGCCACTATAAGTCAAAGTCAGATGAAACAATGAACAAAAAGATTTAGATGTTCAACTATAAAGATATTGAATTGCAGATATTAGAACAGCTACATATCAATTATTTTCAAACAGTTAGTCTGCAGAAAGTCCCACAAGCAGAATTTTGTTTTTGCTTTTTGTCTTAGTACTCAATACAGTATGACTATGAGATAATTCATTAACCTTTTGCAATACATAAAAATATTCTCTCCCTCTATACCACTGGCTGTTAAAATCATGAGACACCATCCCTTCTTACCTATGTAACTTATATTTATGTATATTAGGTTATTAGTATTACCCTATTTTGCCACCTTCTAGTTTTAAAGAGAATGACTTCAGCACCATAACACTCATTCCACTATTTCCCCAATCTCCAGTTATTTTTGAAGGTCACCAATGTCTATTTTATATGATTCCAAAGACATTCTCTCAAGTTTTTCTGCTCATTTCCATCTACATGTGAAGTTCTCCTGGACATTAATAATGTTTCAGTTCTCATGGTGTCAGAGCTGCAGTATGATCCTCATGGATATTGAAAAAAACTACCAACCACTCAAGATCACACTTTGTCTCCTAAGCCCTGAGATGACACTGTATATTCTCTGTATTCCGAAATCACTTTGAAAACATTAACCTTCACTTTTTAATTATAGGACTCTTTTTAGAGATTTCAAAACTAGTAAATGGAAGCAAGTTTGAGCATAAACCATCTTGTGCTCTCCTTCTCCACATCCAATTTTTCACTTCCTCTAGACACTTCTCACAAAACTTCTTCTCTCTCCCCCACATTAAGTAACATCTTGTTCCTGATCATGTATCACTTTAAAATAAGAAAGTTAGCTCTAAACAATGATAAAGTTCAATATTGTTAGCAACTTGTATGTCATAAGAACTGCCTGAAAAATCAAAACACCCAGGTGGTATGTCACACTGGTGTATACCTGCTGAATCATACAATAGCAGTAGTATAAGCTCTAGTAAATTTAGGTTTCATCTTAGGGTGGCTTGAGCAGGTTGTCAATATCTTATCCTCCATAGTTTTCTTCTCGTCATTGTTGATGGTTCAATATCTATCCTCCAGTGTGCTGTCAAAAATAAGCACTCAGAAGTTTTTGATACTTTGATGGTAAGTGAGTTATAGTTCTAGTAAAAAAAAAAAAATTACAACTTTATAGTATCTGCAGAAGTGGAAGCATTTATTAGTTGGATCGATTTTATAGTTTTATATATTCTGTAGAAACAAAAGTCTAACACTCAAAATGGCCACTGGCCTTTTATTCATTGCCAGACTAATGTGTGATAAAATAACTTCTTCAATTCCAAGCATCATGGTGGCTGATAGAGTTATTTAATGACCGGACATCAGCTGGCATGAAAAGTCTGACATGGGCTATTGCCATTGTCACATTGATTTATGTTATAAGCAATTGCACAAAGTAGACATTTAAGATTCAAATATCACCCTAAACACAGAAGAAGAATAGAGAGACAATACATCCATGTCCTTTATTTCTAAGACAATTTCATCATATCTTTTTTGGACTAAAACTGTATCTTTTGCTACAAAGGCATAATTGCAAATGGCAAAGGGTTTTGTGTGTGTGTGTGTGTGTGTGTGTGAGTGAACATATGTACATACAGATACTTGCATACAGTAAGAGTTTGAAACAGCCCTTGGAAACTAACACATTTCTGTATATATGCAAACTGATTGGGAGGAAGGCAAGAAATAGGATCAAGTTTCTCATATTTCAGCATTACAAATGTCCTAATACAAGCTCAGGATACCGTTACCCTTGTTGCCTCCATTTTTTCTTCCTCTTTACTTAGCTAAATTAACTCCATCATCACCCAAATGTATCCAGTACCACAATTAAACAAGCATGTAGAAAAAGACGACATAACACATTTTCCATTTACACTTCTTGCTCATTTATATCTCAACAACCAAAAATTGGCTTAAGCCTAGAATCCAGTATAAAATTTTAATATGAGGGTTAGGAAAATGAGTATGAGAATTAATGAAAGAGATTGCAAGTGGTAGCTGGAAAATGTATGGAGACATATTATCCTAGCACCTCTGCTATAATTTTCAAAGTATAAATACTGGGACAGAAGAGAATTCTTTTTGCCTTTGGATAGAACATAAATCTTTAAGAGTTGAAAATGTCATCACCTCTTTTACCCAACTCCAAACCAACAGCAGTAGGATTATTATTAAATTATGTTCCTCTGCAAAATTCTGCTCATATCAAATATTATAGGACAAACTTAAAACTTGATCCCTAATATACAGAGATTGGGCTACTTATATTCCATCAGTAGATCATGTACACTGAGTTCTCCATTCAGAAGTCCAGAGAAATTTGCACTGATTAATACAGCATTTCATATTGCTTTTGCAAATGACATTCTCTATAGCATTTAAAAATTTACAAGTATATTAATATATATTTAAATTCTTGAATTCTCAGTAGGAGATAAATAAAATACTTTGCTCTGTTGAACCAATTAAGAAAACAGAGATGCAGAAGACCTAAATAACTTGCAAATTGCATGTAGATAGTAAGTGGGAACTATAATTCAGATTCTCTAGTTTCAAGTTGCATAGTTTTTCTATATGCAATGTTATAATTACAGAATAGTTTTTAACCATGAAGATAAAATGACTAACAAGGCCATATGAGCACTGAAACTAATTCATTCTAAGAGAGAAACTACAGAGAAAACCAGACTGAGCTTAGAAGCTTAAATTTTTCCCCCAGAAGATGCATTAAAAAAAAAAATAGAGGAAAGTTAAATGCAGACAGATATTAGAAGATATTTATTTATTATTATTAATTTTTAAATTAATACATAGTGAATTATTCAGAGAAAAAATTATATGATTTATTGGATTTGTTTTAAAATATTTGTGCCAAAAAAAGTGTGTCAGGAAGATAGATGAAATTAAACAGTAGAATGTTTATATAATTATATATAATTGATGTTGGCAAATGGGTACAGGGGAGTTTATTTTATTAACCTATTTGATGAATGTTTGGAAATTTTTCATAATAGAATGTCTTAAAACTCAAAGTAATACAAATCTATGCCAATAAACTTGAAGACTTAGGTAAAAGGAGCAATTTTTCCTAGAGCATATCTTATCAAATCTCATTTTTAAGAAATAAAAATCTCAAAAGATATAGAACCATTAATGAAATGGAATCAATAGTTTAAAATCTGCAGACATACATACTTAAACCTACTGAGCTCAGATGTTTTTGCAGGTGAAGCCTATTTTCAAGAAACAGATAATTTCAATTACATGCCAATCCTTTCAAATAATCATAAAGTGAGTATACTCTCCATTTCACTTTATGAAGCTAATATAGCGTTGTTACCAAAACCAGAAAAGGGCAATATGAGAAAGGAAATTTATGGATTAATCTTATATATTATCATAGATGAAAAATTCTAAGTAAAATAGCAGCAAATCTTATTCAGCAAAGCTTAATACAAGTAATCAAAAAAGTTTAACATGAGAAAATATCTTCATATGCTTTGCTTTAGTCATAAGGGGAAAATAAAATAATTTTAATTTAAAAGAAGAAAAATAATTTAAAATGATTAAATATGCATTTATAATAAAATAATAATAGTAATAGTAATAGTAATAAACTCTCAGGAAACTAGGAATAGAAGACAGTCCCTTAAACTGACAAATGTTCCAATACAAGCCCATAACAAATACCATACCCAATGGTGAAATATTATGATGGTCCCTTTTATACAAAAAACAAGAGTATAACACGATCAACACACTTTTACTAAATATTTTTCTGGAAGTCCTAACCAAATACAGTAAAAAAAGAAGTAATTTTATGATGATTAGAAAGAAAAGTATAAATACTCCACATCCTAGACAATATGATTGCCTAACTAGAACATTCACACAAATCTACAAGTTATTACACTTAACAAGAGAATTTGGTAAGTGTGCCACAGTTTAGTAAAGGGATTGGCAAACTACACAGCCTGTAAACCACATCCATTTTGCTGCCTGTTTTTCTAAGACCCGTGAGCTAAAAATGATTTTAAATGTAAAAAATTTCTTAGCTTTTTGGTGAGAACAGTTGCTGGATTTTGCTCCTTGGTCTACAAAGCTGAAAATATTCACTAACTAGACTTTTATAGAAAGATTTGCTAGCCCTTGACCTAGATCCCCAAATAAAATCCATTTACAAACACAAACAATTAGAAAATGTAATTTATAAACATCATTTTAAAAAGTTAATATATAGGGTAAGACTAATATATCAAAAGAAGTGTTGACTTTGGTAGAGAAAATTATAAAACTTTGTTTAAAGGCATTAAGATTAGCATGCAAAAAAATATAAAGAACTCCCACCAATCAGTTTTAAAAAGTCAAATATTCCAGTACAAAAAATAGAGAAAAGCACAGGAAACACAAATGGCCTATGAACTTTAAAAAAATTTTATATCTATAGTAGTTAGGGAATTGCATATTAAGACTATAACGAGAAACTATTTTACAACTATCAGGTTGGTAAAATTTATGTTTGACAATGTCAAGTATTAATGAGGATGTAGATCAAATAACATTCTAATATTCAAATAACATTCTAATATATTCTGGTATAATCATTGTGGAGGAAAATTTGACAGTTTCTACTGATGTTAAAGATATGTATAACCAATGCCCCAGCAATTTCATCACTGGAAATTTACTCTAGATAAACTCATGTTTGTTTGTAAAAGAGGTTGGATTTGTACTAGATTTGTAAAAGAGGTTGGATTTGTACTAGAACTAGATTTGTACTACTAGAATTTGAACTAGAATAAGCCTCAGGAGGATGGGTAATTCATTTTCCTTGTGTATCTTTGATGTGTAATAAATATTTCTTTAATGAATGATAAATGAATGGAATAAAATCAGATGCCAACTAAATGTCCACCAACAGGATAATGGATTCATTTTGATATAGTCACAATAAAAATCCATACAAAAGGAAAAATAAGTGAACTAGAGCTACATGAATCAATAGGATGAGTCCCAAGGGCATAATTTGGAGTAAAAAACAAGTTGTAGAGGGATACATACAGCATAAATATAAAATACTAAATGTAAAAATAATACTATATTTTTAAAAGGTAGAAACATAATACAAATATAAAGACATTTATGAACCTGGTTTTCTCTGAAGTTTAAGAAAGAAGGTTATGTTGGGGAAGAGCACATAATGAACCTCTGAGGATATTTTTTTAAGACTATGTAGTTTATTCTGGGTAATTAGTAAATAAGTATTCACCATATTATCTTATAAACTTTTTCCCAAGTCTGACATAGTTATTAAAAATAAAATAATAGCAGTGAAGTATTCTGGGAACAAAGAAGACAGTTTATTAAAAAATTTAGCCATAATATTTGTTTGGCAGAAGATGAAATGCAAAAACAGGAGGCTTTTTTTGCTATGCTGTCTGCCCTGGGCATACCTGCTAAATGGAAATCAACTTCCTGAGTGTGGAATATGAGTTTGGGAAATTAAATGTTAGTCTAATCATAAAAGGTCTTGAATGTCAAGTTAAAGAATTTAAACCAGTTTCTGAAAACACTGTACATTTTCTAGCAAGGCGACGACATGCTCAGAAAGACATTTCAGGATAATGTGCTGAGCAGCAGAGTTTATATACAGGGAAACAATATGGAGACCATTAACATAGTCTAAATGTTATGTTATGAAAACCTGAACATACACCAAAAAGAAAATAAGATTTTGTGACCAATCATGAAGGAAATAGAAAAGCTAAAAATGAGTTGAAGTTTTTGCATCAAATTGAAGGGGTAAAAAAAGAAAAAGATGGCAGCATTCTTTGGATATGAATGGCAGTCTAGCTGAAGGGTTCACACTGGAATTGTTTTTTAAGTGGTGAGTTGGTTATTTAAGTGCTAAGTTTTAGTTTACCCGACTTACAGAGAGCAGACTAGATCTAGGTAGCTGTCGTAATTGAGGAGTACCACAAAGAACAACTGTACCCAGACTTTTATTTCTCTTTTAGTTGATGGCTAAAAATGTTAGCTTATTATGTGAGAAGGATCATTCTATAAGCTTTACATTTCATTCTCTCAAATGTACCATGAGGTAGTATATCAGTTTGTTAGGGCTGCCTTAACAAAGTACCGCAAACCGGGTGGTTTAAACAACAAAAATATATTGTCTCACAGTTCTGGAGGGTAGAAGTCTAGAGCCAAAAAATCTCAGGTTTGGTTTCTTCTGATGGCTATTAGGGAGAATCTGTTCCATGCCTCTCTCCTGGCTTCTGGTGTTTGTTGGCACTCTTTGGTATTCCTTGGCCTGTAGACTCTGCTTCCATCTTCCCGTAGCATTCTTCCTTTGTCCATGTCTGTGTCCAGATTTACCCTTTTGATGAGGACACCAGTCCCATTGGATTGGGGGCCCACTCTACTCCCATATGACATCCTTTAAGTAATTATATGTTCAATGACCCTATTTCCAAATAGGGTGATATTCTGAGATACTGGGGTTTATGACGTCAATATTTAAATATTTGAGGGACACAATTCAAGCCATAACAGGTAAGTTTTAATTTATTCCAAATTTTTACAGATGATTAAACTGAGGAAGAGAAGGGTTAAGTTTATTGCCAAAGATCACTCAGGTAGAAAATGGTGGAGGCAGACTTCCCTGGTGGCACAGTGGTTAAGAATCTGCCTGCTGGTGCAAGGGACACGGGTTTGAGCCCTGGTCCGGGAAGATCCCACATGCCGCGGAGCAACTAAGCCCGTGTGCCACAACTACCGAGCCTGCGCTCTGGAGCCTGCGAGCCACAACTACTGAAGCCCGCGCACCTAGAGCCCGTGCTCTGCAACAAGAGAAGCCACCGCGATGAGAAGCCGGCGCACTTCAACAAAGAGTAGCCCCCGCTCACCGCAACTAGAGAAAGCCCGCGCACAGCAACGAAGACCCAACACAGCCAAAAATAAATAAATAAATAATTCAGAAAAAGAAAAAGAAAATGGTGGAGGCAAAATTTGCAGTCAAGCTGTCTGCCTTCATATGCCATTCTTTAATTTAGAAGTTAAATAAGATGCGGATGGACCTAGAGACTGTCATACAGAGTGAAGTAAGTCAGAAAGAGAAAAACAAATATCGTATATTAACGTATATATGTGGAATCTAGAAAAATGGTACAGATGAACCAGTTTGCAAGGCAGAAATAGAGACACAGATGTAGAGAATAAACGTATGGATACCAAGGGGGGAAGACGGGGGTGGTGGTGGGATGAATTAGGAGATTGGGATCGACATATATACACTAATATGTATAAAATAGATAACTAATAAGAACCTGCTGTATAAAAGATAAATAATTTAGGAAGTAAAAAAAAAATTAGAAGTTAGAGTGAATAAAAATCTGCCTTTGATAAGAGGTTGTCTTAGTATATACTGGACATACTAAATCACATTTTAGGGAAAAGCGATAATTTGTCCGGAAAAAGTGTAAATGAAACATGTGAACAATAGGTACCAAAGGGTGAGGGTGAATAAATGGATACAATGCAGAAACCTGGCTCTCTCTCCATCAGACTCACTTTGCCAAACAGCCATTTCCCCCAGGCCTCCTCTGAATCTATTAACTTCTTTGCAAGTCGTTAAAGTCAATGGGAATATTGCAGATGGGGATGTGAGAAATAGTTCAAGTCTTGAAAGAATTAGAGATGTTGGAAGTTGATCTTTGTATAACTCAGTTTGCTTTAACTATAAAATCTTATCCTTAAATATCAAAATGTAGGTAATTCTAAAGATCTATTCTGAAGCTCTACCCCTAATTCAGGCCCCTATTTTTGCCCATTTATTAAGATACTTCCAAATTTTTGTATTCTAGATATTGCTGTGAGGAGCATCCCTACTACTATATCATAGTCTATTTCACGTTATTTTTTTAGAAAAAACTGCTATACATGAAATTGTTCAAGGTATATATAACTTCCAAGACTCTTGGTATATATTTTGCAGTTGTCCTCAATTTTCCTTGGAAAATGTCTCAGTATGAAACATGCCATCTGGTCTCAATACCCTTTCGCAGTCTTATCTCTCATCAAAGTTATTTTTCAATCATGAGTTTACTTATGGCTCCCTGAACCTACCATGTGCTTTTTCTGTATCCCTTTGCTATGTGATAATATCATATCCTAAGTCCAATTCACAGTTATTGCTTTTTTGGGGGGAACTCTCCTATTCTCATAGCAATATTAATCTATCCTCCTGTGCTCCCTCTGCAGTTGCCTCAGATCATTAAACAGTTATCACATTGTACTAGTTATTGTCTTTCTGTCAATAGCTGTCTTTCTGCCTGGCTAAGGTGGTAGCTCCTTATGAACAGGAACCTCCTCAGCAAGGACTAGTGTTAAGTAACATGTAATCAGATTTTAGTAACTGTTTTTGAATGAGTAAAAAGAGCATATACTCTGTTTCCTCAAATTAGACCTATATTCTCTGACCCAGTTTTTATCATCCCTTACGGCAGCAAATAATTCTGATAATGGCTGACTGTGGTAAATCTCAGTTCCAAAATTACGTGAGACAAAATTCAAAAAGTTGAATAGATTTACAGAAAGAACTACATGGGAATTCTAAGTATGGATTTATTACACATTTTATTAATGGCTGTATGAATGGCTCATTACCATTTTAATCATGTTTACTCTTAGAGCAATGTCAAACAAAACTAATTGCATGTGTCTTGAAGAGAAAACAACAGATTTCAAAATTGTTTTTCATGAAAAGCAAGAAAAGCATGACAATTAAAAAGCAGTTCTGAGATTAAGGACCATAGAATATTAAACATATGTTGGTCTTCTTCTTTTAAAAATATGTATATTTAACCACATATTTCAAAATCTGCAACTTATTCAAAATAGTTCAAAAGCCAATGTGAGCATCTTTTTAACCTGCTATTTGTGTTCATCACAGGTCAGGGAATTTTTACCCATTAACTTCAAAAGTAAATTAACTCTCTTGTTTTTTATGAACTGTCATTTTAACTCTCCTCTCCACAGCCTGATCACTCAGACTTTTATAGACATTTGGTACTCATTGCTTATTGCATCTCTCATGAACATTTACATATCCTATATATGACCTTCACTTAGAACTCTCCTTCCCACTTGGGCATTAACAAACCAATCTTTGTTAACAGGAGAATGAAATTATTAATCTTTCCCATGATACACGTCTGCTGTCTGCCTGGAAATTTTGTAGAGTTTCATAAACCAAAAAATGTCTTTATTTTTGGGAATTTGATGACATAGCAAGCACTTTGGGAAATCATTTTCTGTCAGGCAAGACTTTGGACATAGCCTAAAGAAGTGGTCATAAATTCAACTTCTATAAAGTAGTTGGACAAGTAAGACAATGAGCAGTGCAGATATTGTGTGGCAAACTTAAGTGTGAAAGCCCCATCCTGGTAGCCCCACAGCTGCTTTATTCCAGAAGATTTTTGTCATGCAGGGTAGCAATAATGGAGCCCAGAATCCCAAATTTCAGTTTGCTATGAAATGAAACATTTTAAAATTGTTGTTAAATAATTTAACATTTTTGAAACATCATGTAAGCCAAGGAAAACATTACCTCAAGCAGGATGTGAAAAGTGGGCATCCGGTTTGCAACCTCTGTGACATAAATTGTGTCAAAAATATTCTGCCTTTGGGACTAGAGGCTGTACCTCCTAATCCAACATGCCTTTTGGAGTTCAGAAAAGTTCCAAGTGAAGCATTCAAGTTAGGAATCCATTGTAGCTCCAGATCAGATTATTCGTAACTATCAAGAAATAGGAAGTTTGAATCTTTTGGAAATGTTCTAAGTTTGTTTTAATGGAAAAATCCAAAAAAAAAAAAGCTTTTGCTACAGAAATTTTTAAACAGTAGGTAAGAAACATTTTTCCAAAAAATTGGTGAGGCACATTTAGCATGATTTAAATTATCAATTTTCCCAGCCCCTGCTTAAATTGTTATAAGTAATTTTCATCTTTCCCAAATTATATGGCTATATTTTAATTGGAAATAAAAGAAATTTAATAAGTGTTATGTAATATTCTAGGAGTTCATACCAGTTTAATCATTAGTGCATTATTTCTTTTTCTTTATTTTTATTGAAGTATAGTTGATTTACAATGTTGTATTAATTTCTGCGGTACAGCAAAGTGATTCAGTTATACATATATATACATTCTTTTTTGTATTCTTTTTGTTATGGTTTATCACAGGATATTGAATATAGCTCCTTGTGCTATACAATAGGACCTTGTTGTTTATCCATTCTATATGTAATAGTTTGCATCTGCTAACCTTAAACTCCCATGCTATCTACCCACCACCCCCCTCTCCCTTGGAAACCACAGGTCATCTGTTCTCTATGTCCATGTGTCTGTTTCTGTTTCATAGATAAGTTTATTTGTGTCATATTTTAGATTCCACGTATAAGTGATATCAAATGGTCTTTGTATTCATCTTTCTGACTTACTTCACTTAGTTTGATAATCACTATGTCCATCCATGTCACTACAAATGGCATTATTTCATTCTTATGTATGGCTGAGTAGTATTCCATTGTATGTAGGTACCACATCTTTTTAATCCAGTCAACTGTTGATAGACATTTAGGTTGTTTCTATGTCTTAGCCACTGTAAATAGTGCTACTATGAACATAGGGATGCATGTATCTTTTTGAATTATAATTTTGTCCAGATATATGCCTAGGAGTGGGATTGCTAGATCATATGGCAAACTCTATTTTAAGTTTTTTGAGGAACCTCTATACTGTTTTCTATAGTGGCTGCACCAACTTACATTCCCACCAACAATGCAGGAGGATTCCCTTTTCTCCACAGCCTCTCCAGCATTTGATATCTGTAGACTTTTTAATGATGGCCATTCTGACCAGTGTGAGGTGGTACCTCATTGTAGTTTTGATTTGCATTTCTCTAATACTTAGCAGTGTTGAACATCTGTTCATTTGCCTGTTGGTCATTTGTATGTCTTCTTCGGAGAAATGTCTATTTGGGTCTTCTGCCAATTTTTTGTTGTTGTTTGTTTTTCCTTTTGCCAGTTTTTTGATTGGGTTGTTTGTTTTTTTGTTGTTGAGTTGTAAGAGCTGTTTGTATATTTTGGAAATTAAGCCCTTGTCAGTCATATCATTTGCAAATATTTTTTCCCATTCTGTAGGTTGACTTTTCATTTTGTTTATGGTTTCCTTTGCTGTACAAAAGCTTGTAAGTTTGATTAGGTCCCATTTGTTTATTTTTGCTTTTATTTCTCTTGCCTTGGGAGACTGAACTAAGAAGACATTGGGACAATTTAAGTGACATTATTTCTTAACACTAATAAATACAGTTCTTACAAATTACCCTTTATCTTTCATTAAATTTCATTTTTTCTGTTATGATAATGAATAAAACCTCACTGCAGAAAATATGTAAATGGAAAAATTAATTTTAAAAGTTTAAAAAGTAATTATGAATACTCTCTATATAGAAACTTCCAGGTTGAATATAGGTATACACATACAAATATGGACATTGTTTTTGGTCAATAAATATGGATACACAGTTGACCCTCGAAAAATGTGAGGGTTAGGGACACCAACACCCTATGCAGTTGAAAATTTGCATATAACTTTTGACTCCCCCAGAGCTTGACTACCAATAGACTACTGTTGGCCAGAAGTCTTACTGATAAGATAAAGTGTTAATTAGCACATATTTTGTATGTTATGTGCATTATGTGCTATATTCTTCCAATAAATTAAGCTAGAGAAAAAAATGTTATAAGAAAGTCATAAGACAGAGAAAAATCATTTACAGTGCTTTTTTTTTTAATTTTTAATCTCTTTGTTTTAGTCCTCTTTGCCAAGGGTGGAGTTAATTATGACAAGTTTTTCATCATTGGTCTTTTCTTTTTTTTAACTTTCTTTTTTTAAAAATGTTTATTTATTTTCTTATTAGTCATCCATTTTATACACATCAGTGAATACATGTCAATCCCAGTCTCCCAATTCATCTCACCACAACCCCCATCCCCGACGCTTTCCCCCCTTTGTGTCCATGTTTGTTCTCTACATCTGTGTCTCAATTTCTGCTCTGCAAACCGGTTCATCTGTACCATTTTCTAGATTCCACATATATGCGTTAATATACGATATTTGTTTCTCTCTTTCTGACTTACTTCACTCTGTATGATAGTCTCTAGATGCATCCTCATCTCTACAAATGACCCAATTTCGTTCCTTTTTATGGCTGAGAAATATTCCATTGTATATATGTATCACATCTTCTTTATCCATTCATCTGTCGATGGGCATTTAGGTTGCCTCCGTGACCTAGCTATTGTAAATAGTGCTGCAACGAACATTGGGGTGCATGTGTCTTTTTCTATTATAGTTATCTATGGGTATATGCCCAGTAGTGGGATTGCTGAGTCATATGGTAATTCTATTTTTAGTTCTTTTTTTTTTTTTTTTTTTTTGCCGTACGCGGGCCTCTCACTGTTGTGGCCTCTCCCGTTGCGGAGCACAGGCTCCAGATGCACAGGCTCAGCGGCCATGGCTTACGTACCAGCTACTCCACGGCGTGTGGGATCTTCCCAGACCGGGGCATGAACCCGTGTTCCCTGCATCGGCAGGTGGACTCTCAACCACTGCGCCACCAGGGAAGCCCTATTTTTAGTTCTTTAAGGAACCTCCATACTGTTCTCAATAGTGGCTGTATCAATTTATAGTCCCACCAAGAGTGCAAGAGGGTTCCCTTTTCTCCACACCCTCTCCAGCATTTGTTGTTGTTAGATTTTCTGATAATGCCCATTCTAACTGGTGTGAGGTGATACCTCATTGTAGTTTTGATTTGCATTTCTCTAATAATTAGTGATGTTGAGCAGATTTTCATGTGCTTCTTGGCCATGTGTATGTCTTCTTTGGAGAAATGTCTATTTAGGTCTTCTGCCCATTTTTGGATTGGGCTGTTTGTTTTTTTAATATTGAGCTGCATGACCTGTTTATATATTTTGGAGATTAATCCTTTGTCCAATGATTTATTTGCAGATATTTTCTCCCATTCTGAGGGTTGTCTTTTCATCTTCTTTATGGTTTCCTTTGCTGTGCAAAAGCTTTTAAGTTTCATTAGGTCCCATTTGTTTATTTTTGGTTTTATTTCCATTACTCTAGGAGGTGGATCAAAAAGATCTTGCTGTGATTAATATCAAAGAGTGTTCTTCCTATGTTTTCTTCTAAGAGTTTTATAGTTCCTGGTCTTACATTTAGGTCTGGAATCGATTTTGAGTTTATTTTTTTGTATGGTGTTAGGGGGTGTTCTAATTTCATTCTTTTACATGTAGCTGTCCAGTTTTCCCAGCACCACTTATTGAAGAGACTGTCTTTTCTCCATTGTGTATCTTTGCATCCATTGTCATAGATTAGTTGACCATAGGTGCGTGGGTTTATCTTTGGCTTTCTATCCTTTTCCATTGATCTATATTTCTGCTTTTGTGCCAGTACCATATTGTCTTGATTACTGTAACTTTGTAGTATAGTCTGAGGTCAAGGAGCCTGATTCCTCTGGCTCCATTTTTTTCCCTCAAGACTGCTTTGGCTATTCAGGGTCTTTTGTGTCTCCGTACAAACTTTAAGATATTTTGCTCTAGTTCTGTAAAAAATGCCATTGGTAATTTGATAGGGATTGCATTGAATGTGTAGATTGCTTTGGGTAGTATAGTCATCTTCACAATATTGATTCTTCCATCCAAGAATATGGTATATATCTCTCCATCTGTTTGTATCATCTTTAATTACTTTCATCAGTGTCTTATAGTTTTCTGCACACAGGTCTTTTGTCTCCCTAGGTTGGTTTATTCCTAGATACTTTATTCTTTTTGTTGCAGTGGTAAATGGGAGTGTTTCCTTAATTTCCCTTTCAGATTTTTTCATCGTTAGTGTTTAGGAATGCAAGAGATTTCTGTGCATTAATTTTCTTTCCTGCAACTTTACCAAATTCATTGATTAGCTCTAGTAGTTTTCCGGTGGCATCTTTATGATTCTCTATGTATAGTATCATGTCATCTGCAAACAGTGACAGTTTTACTTCTTTTCCAATTTGTATTCCTTTTATTTCTTTTTCTTCCCTGAACGCCGTGGTTAGGACTTCCAAAACTATGTTGAATAATAGTGGTGAGAGTGGACATTCTGTCTCGTTCCTGATCTTAGAGGAAATGCTTTCAGTTTTTTACCTTTGAGAATGATGTTTGCTGTGGGTTTGTCATATATGGCCTTTATTATGTTGAAGTAGGTTCCCTCTATGCCCACTTTCTGGAGAGTTTTTATCATAAATGGCTGTTGAATTTTGTCAAAAGCTTTTTCTGCATCTATTGAGATGATCATATGGTTTTTATTCTTCAATTTGTTAATATGGTGTATCACATTGATTGATTTATGTATATTGAAGAATCCTTGCATCCCTGGGATAAATCCCAGTTGATCGTGGTGTATGATCCTTTTAATGTGTTGTTGGATTCTGTTTGCTAGTATTTTGTTGAGGATTTTTGCATCTATATTCATCAGTGCAGTTGGTCTGTAATTTTCTTTTTTTGTAGTATCTTTGTCTGGTTTTGGTATCAGGGTGATGTTGGCCTCATAGAATGAGTTTGGGAGTTTTCCTTCCTCTGTAATTTTTCGGAAGACTTTGACAAGGATGGGTGTTAGCTCTTTTCTAAGTGTTTGATAGAATTAACCTGTGAAGCCGTCTGGTCCTGGACTTTTCTTTGTTGGAAGATTTTCCATCACAGTTTCAATTTCATTGCTTTTGATTGTTTTGATCATATTTTCTACTTCTTCCTGGTTCAATCTTGGAAGGTTATACCTTTCTAAGAATTTGTCCATTTCTTCCACGTTGTACATTTTATTGGCATAGAGTTGCTTGTAGTAGTCTCTTAGGATCTTTTGTATTTCTGCCGTGTGTGTTGTAACTTCTCCTTTTTCACTTCTAATTTTATTGATTTGAGTCCTCTCCCTTGTTTTCTTGATGAGTCTGACTAATGGTTTATCAATTTTGTTTATCTTCTCAAAGAACCAGCTTTTAGTTTTATTGATCTTTGCTATTGTTTTCTTTGTTTGTATTTCATTTATTTCTGCTCTGATCTTTATGATTTCTTTCCTTCTGCTAACTTTGAGTTTTGTTTGTTCTTCTTTCTCCGCTTCCTTTATGTGTAAAGTTAGATGGTTTATTTGAGATTCTTGTTTCTTGAAGTAGGCTTGTATAGCTATAAACTTCCTTTTTAGAACTGCTTTTTCTGCATCCCATAGCTTTTGGATCATCACGTTTTCATTGTCATTTGTCTCTAGGTAGTTTTTGATTTCCTCTCTGATTTCTTCAGTGATCTCTTGGTTATTTAGTAAAGTATTGTTTAGCCTCCATGTGTTTGTGTTTTTTACGGTTTTTTTTCCCTGTAATTGCTTTCTAATCTCATAGTGTTGTCGTGAGAAAAGATGCTTGATATGATTTCAATTTTCTTAAATTTATATAGGCTTGATTTGTGACCCAAAATGTGATCTATTGTGGAGAATGTTCCGTGCGCACTTGAGAAGCAAGTGTAATCTGCTGTTTTTGGATGGAATGTCCTATAAATATCAATTAAATCTATCTAGTCTATTCTGTCACTTAAAGCTTGTGTTTCCTTATTAATTTTCTGTTTGGACGATCTGGTCATTGGTGTAAATGAGGTGTTAATGTCCTCCACTATTATTGTGCTACTGTCGATTTCCTCTTCTAGAGCTGTTATCAGTTGCCTTATGTATTGAGGTGTTCCTGTGTTGGGTGCATATATATTTATAATTGTTATACCTTCTTCTTGGAGTGATCCCTTGATTATTACGTAGTGTCCTTCCTTGTTTCCTGTAACATTCTTTATTTTAAAGTCCATTTTATCTGGTATGAGTATTGCTACTCCAGCTTTCTTTTGATTTCCATTTGCATGGAATATCTTTTTCCATCCCCTCACTTTCAGTCTTTATGTGTCCCTAGGTCTGAAGTGGGTCTCTTGTAGACAGCATATATATGGGTCTTGTTTTTGTAACCATTCACCAAGCCTGTGTCTTTTGGTTGGAGCAATTAATCCATTCACGTTTAAGGTAATTATCGATATGTATGTTCCTATGTCCATTTCCTTAATTGTTTTGGGTTTGTTTTTGTAGGTCCTTTTCTTCTCTTGTGTTTCCCGCTTAGAGAAGTTCCTTTAGCATTTGTTGTAGGACTGGTTTGGTGGTGCTGAATTCTCTTAGCTTTTGCTTGTCTGTAAAGCTTTTGATTTCTTCATTGACTTTGAATGAGATCCTTGCTGGGTAGAGTAATCTTGGCTGTAGGTTCTTCCCTTTCATCACTTTAAGTATATCATGCCACTGCCTTCTGGCTTGTAGAGTTTCTGCTGAGAAATCAGCCGTTAATCTTATGGGAGTTCCCTTGTAATGTTGTTTGTCATTTTTCCCTTGCTGCTTTCAAGAATTTTTCTTTGTCTTTAATTTTTGCCAATTTGATTACTATGTGTCTCAGTGTGTTTCTCCTTGGGTTTATCCTGTATGGGACTCTCTGCGCTTCCTGGACTTGGGTGGCTGTTTCCTTTCCCATGTTAGGGACGTTTTCGGCTATAATCTGCTCAGATATTTTCTCTGGCCCTTTCTCTCTCTCTTCTCCTCTGGGACCCCTATAATGCGAATGTTGTTGTGTTTAATGTTGTCCCGCAGGTCACTTAGGCTGTCTTCATTTCTTTTCATTCTTTTTTCTTTAGTCTGTTCCACAGCAGTGAATTCCACCATTCTGTCTTCAATGTCACTTATCCGTTCTTCTGCCTCAGTTATTCTGCTCTTGATTCCTTCTAGTGTATTTTTCATTTCAGTTATTGTATTGTTCATCTCTGTTTGTTTGTTCTTTAATTTTTCTAGATATTTTTTAAACGTTTCTTGCATCTTCTCGATCTTTGCCTCCATTTTTTTTCCGAGGTCCTGGATCATCTTCACTATCTTTATTCTGAATTCTTTTTCTGGAAGATTGCCTATCTCAATTTCATTTAGTTGTTTTTCTGGGCTTTTATCTTGTTCCTTCATCTGGTACATAGCCCACTGCCTTTTCATCTTGTCTATCTTTCTGTGAATGTGGTTTTTGTTTCACAGGCCGCAGGATTTTCTACAGTCTGTTTTTTGATACCATAAGTTTACATTCTCTGTTTTCAAATTGAATCATCTGTCAGTACGTACATCAATATTGTCTTATATGATACAAAACACTGTAGTTCTACATATTACTAATACTAGACATCAAAAATGAAAAGATAATATGAAGTGAAATTTCTGTTTATTTACAAGTATAATTATTCATACATTGATAATGAAGAAGCAGTAGTATGATTTCTTTATGATAGCCTAGTGTAATTGATATAATTGCTTCAAGGTAGCCTAGCCTATACACTAAAGTATGAATTGTTATAGAACTTTTTGACATACAGTATTATAGTCAAATTCATAGTACAGTATTGGATACATTGTTACATTTTAAAAAAGACGTTTACCTGTGATGGTAGGCTGACACACAATTTCTAAATTAAGAAAGAGAGAGGGACTTCCCTGGTGGTGCAGTGGTTAAGAATCTGCCTGCCAATTCAGGGGACATGGATTTGGTCCCTGGTCTGGGAAGATCCCACATGCCGTGGAGCACCTAATCCCATGTGCCACAACTATTCAGCCTGTGCTCTAGAGCCCATGAGCCACAACTACTGAAGCCTATGCACCTAGAGCCCGTGCTCCACAACAAGAAAAACCACCACAATGAGAACTCCACGCACCATGACGAAGAGTAGCCCCTGCTCGCTGCAACTAGAGAAAGCCTGCACACAGCAATGAAGACCCAACACAGCCATAAATAAATAAATAAAATTTAAAAAAAGAAAAGAGAGAGAGAGACTACCTGAGAGAGAGAGAGATACCGTATAGTTATGTAATTCTTTGAAAGCGAAGTTATAAAACTGTAAGAAAACTAATACATATTAATTTTATATTAATTCTCTCTCACCTTATAGCTATGTAAGATAGACTGGTATATACATGTATTTTATGCATTCATGACATATCTAAATTTTTCTTAATTTTCTTCCAGTAATTCTAGGTGATCCATCTATGATTCTTTTCAAATTGTTGTAAATCTCCAAAACTTTTTCCAAAATATTTATTGAAAAAATCTGCATATAAGTTTGAACCCATGCAGTTCAAACCCGTGTTGTTCAAAAGTCTACTGTGTATTATTTTTGGAAAGGACGAATATCTAGATGTACCCTTATTTTTAAATGAAGCTCCTAATTCATATACATTTAGAAATTTTCTGATTTTCTTACTATTATAAATAGTACCTCAATGTATATAAACTTGTATATATAACATGTTTTGTTATTTATTTAGGATAAAATATGGTAAACTGAATTTCTGGGCATTTTGTATGGACATTTTGAAGACTTTTTTGATAGGTAACAAATTTTCCTACAGAAAATTATTTGAATTTAAATTTCCAATAGCAGTGTACTAGGAGGGCTTATTTACCTATGCTGATATTACTCTTTTAATCATTGTCTATGTAATTTGTGAAAAACAGGATCTTGATATTGTTTTAGTGCTTATGTCTTTGATTTTGTAACAACAAGACTTTTCCTGATATCTCTTGGCCATTATCTTTCTCGTTTTGTAAGTCTTTTCTTTTTAGACTTGTCATCAAGTATTAAATCAAATCAAATATTTATTTATAGAACTTTATATGTTTAGATTGTTCATCTTGTGCATATCATACTTGATGCAACTATTTTCCTGAGATTAACATTTGTGTTTATGTACTTTTTTATATGTTTGTTAGTTTTTACCATACATGTTCTCTATGTGCATGTAATCTAATTTACCAAACCACATTGAATTACAGTCTTTGCAGAATTATCAGAAAAGATTTCTCCATCCCCAAAACACAAAAATGTTTGGCTGTATTTTTATAAAAACTTTTATGGTTTTCTTTATATTTACAGCTAAATCATCATCTTTCTGTAATTAATTTTCTTGGAAATTGTGAGGTAAAGTATATTTTTACAAACTGTTAACCAGTTACCATCATTTTATTTACTTTTTCTAATACTTTTATTTCATTTTAAATTTAATTCTTTCATTAAAATAGAATTTAGTTGCTTTTAAAACATATAACCAGTTTTCACATCAACATTATAGATAAATTTATCCATTTCTTACTGTTTTAAAACACTTTATCATAAAAAATACGCTTCTACAGTCATTAAACTATATCCAGGTTGTGTGACTATATGGCTTGATTCTTTATCTGCAGAGTTCTTCACAGGAGTGTTATAAAGATTTTTAGTTAAGGCATGTTACAGACTTAAGAGAGTTCTTGCCATATAGTAAGTGTTCAATAAATGCTAGCTATGCTGATGATGATGACGATGATGAAAGTGATGTGCCAATTTCTGCGCTTTCTATTCTATTCCATTTAACTCTCTATTCATGTGCATTGTAAAATATGACATGCGAAGTTCACCATTGTTATTGTTATCAACCCATATTTTTTTTTGCTTATCTTACTCCTTTATTTGTCCAGAGGAAATTAAGTATCACTATATTAAGTTACATGGTTAATGGTTTCCTCAGGTGTTCCATACATATCTTCTACTGGGCACATTGTTATAACTTACATTTCTGTAGAAAATTATCCATTACATAAAATATTTATAATTCATGAAAATGCTATTGAACATAGTAATCTCTTATAATTTCAAAATATTTTATGTGATTATATTTCATTCTGAGTTTAAATTTTGTGCATCTGTGTTTTCTCTCTTTAACATACTTATTTCTTCATTCATTATTCTGAGTATTTAAATCATTTATAATTTATTTAATAATTGTAAACAAAATTATTTATTTTAACATTATTCTGTATGCTAATTAATTGTTGTGGGCAATTTAGATAGTGCAAAAGTAACAGTGGGTAAAATTATTGGTGCCTTAGCATGGATCAAGGCTGTATCACCAAACTGTACTACTAATCATTGCTTTCTTCACTGCCCTGTACTTGCAGAAAAAAGTCAGTTTCCCTTAAGAATGTCTTCAATGAAACAGTAAAAATTATTAATTTTATTAAAACCTGACCATTATTTTAATAGTCTATGCGGTAAACTGGGAAGTATGCATCAAGCACTTTTGCTGCCTGCCTAAACTACCATGGTAGTCTCAAGGAAAAGAACTTGCACAAATTGTTTGCTTTGAAAGCTGAAACTAGCTGCCTTTTTCATGAAACAACATTTTTACTTGAAAGAACAACTGGCAAATAAACTATGGTTATTCAGTCTTGGGTAATTGGCAGACACTTATTTGAAAATGAACAGAGTAAGCCTGTCACTTCAAGAAAACAATTAACAGTATATGTTGCCAAAGATCAAATTTGATCCTCTGAGTAAAACTTAAAACATTGGAAAACTGCTATTTTTTTTAAGAATTTAATTGAGGCCAAATATTTGCTGCTTTTAACATGCCTAATAATTTCCATCTTTGTCTTACTTGAATAATCATTAAGTATTAGCACTTTATTTTTCTGCTTTCCACTCATTTTTATAAAATCGGTTTAAGTAAAATATTCAAATCATTGCATAAATCAGCAATGCTATACAGATAATAAAACAATCCAGACAAAACAGAACTAATGACTGAAAATGACTTCCTGGAAAGTGTGGAGTAGACTTGTAGGTTCGATAAGTTTTTCTTTATTCTTAAGATGAGTACTTTATCATTTTAATTCTACTTTCCTGACTGTTATACCCAGGCTATTTTAAATATCTGGACTCAAGCCTTTCCAGGTTCCCAACACAAAGATGAAAATATTTGGTACAAACACAATTTTTGTCCATTCCTTGTCATGTGCTAGAGGTCACATGTGAGAACAAGATAATTAGTAGTTAGGTTTTCCTTCAAGTAACCTCTTTGGAAATATTTTTCAAGACATTTAGTGAGAGATTTCAAATGTGGCAATTTGAAGTTTAAAAACAATCCAAGATAAATAAATACAAGACTACAGGACCAAGTCTTATCAACACTACTAATGTATTCACTAGTTGAATGTTTCTTTTATTATTTTTTTTCTGTGAATTTTATTTTTAAAAAATATTTTATTCAGGTATAATTGATTTACAATATTATATAAATTTCAGGTGTACAACATAGTGTCACAATTTTTAAATGTTAGACTTCATTTATAGTTAGTATAGAAAAATATATCCCCTGTGTTGTACAACATATCCTTGTAGTATATTTATTTTATACATAGTAGTTTGTACCTCTTAATCCCCTACCCCAGTCTTGCTCCTCCACACTTCCCACCCTCCACTGGTAACCACAAATTTGCTCTCTACGTCTGTGAGCCTGTTTCTTTTTTGTTTCATTCACTAGTTTGTTTTATATTTTTAGATTCTATATATAAGTGATAACATTCAGTTTTGGCTTTCTCTATCTGACATTTCACTATGTCTAATACCCTCCAAGTCCATCCATGTTATTGCAAATTGCAAAATTTCATTATTTTTTATGGCTATATTGTACATATGTACCACATCTTCTTTATCCATTCATCTGTTGTTAGACACTTAGGTTGCTTCCATGTCTTGGCTATTGTAAATAGTGCTGCTATGAACATTGGGGTGAATGTTTCTTTTCAAATTAGTGTGGAAAAATGCTATTTTAGGTGGCATGGTCAAGGAGGTGCCCTTGGAAGAGTGACACTTGAGCAGATGCCTGAATGAAGCATAAAAACAAGTTATGTGACTCTCTAGGAGGAAAGCTTTCTAGCCATATGAGGGGACCAAATAAGTATATTCATAATATGTATTCTCAGTTGTAGAAAATATAAATTATACACATCTCTTGAAGATTGAAAGCACATCTCTGGGTTTGTGGTACCCAGTGAACCATGACCGTAAGTGAAAAACATTTTGATATGATAAAAACTATTTTCTCTTTTGTATGTATTATGACCATACCTAATGCTATATCGACGGGTCTCAGAATAGCTGGTAAGTTAGGTGTTCAGTACATCTGCAAGATGTCTGCTTCCACTTGATACGAGGTGTTCATTTATATCCTGATGTTGCTGGACTCAGAGCTGTCACAGGTTGATTGACAAGCTATTACCTGATCTCAAACTTCTTATACTTCTCAGCAATTAAACCATGTATAAATCGTCTTGAGCTATGGGCTCAAATATAATATAAACTTGCATAATTTCCATTTCATATCTTTTGATAGCTTCAATATAAACATATGTGAATAAGGGAAGGACTATGTACTAGCAAATTACAAAATTCCTATTAAATATCAAGTATTCAATAGGTACTTTACATATTTTATTCCATTTGTTTATCTTAACTCATGAAGTATTATTAGCTCCATTTTGCAAATGAGAAACTAGGATAGATGGAATTTAAGGAACTTGTACCAGACCATTCAGATTGTGACAGACAAAAAATAATGTGAATCCAGAAAAGATTAACTCTAAATCCTATCTGCTTTCTAGCTTGCTTTCTTCATAAAACTGAGAGCTGCTTCTAAAGAAAATAATCTGCTTATGCTACCTCCATGTTTAAGAATTTTGAATGTCTTTTCTACTGTCCTTGGGACTAAAACTAAACTTCTTAATATGTTTCACATACGCCTTCAGAACCTAGCCCTTCACCTGCCCCTGACAGGCTAGCACTCTTCCTCGTGTGCCATATTCCCAAATATGAAGCACATTGCTTTTCCTCTAATATGTCATGTTCTTTCTCATGTTTTGGCCTTTATTATCAATTGCGTCATAGGCTGAGTTATAAAAACCAAGAAATCCTAATGGAATGTTTTAAAGGTAAGATTTCTTTTAGGTTTTATTAGTTTTGGATTTCAAGCATCTTTTATTAATGGTAAAAAGAAGGAGCCTTTGTAAGCCCAACTCATGCTTCAGTGTTCTCACAAGACAGGCACAATGTATTTGTTCATGATTAATAATTCTATATTATTTGTCTAAGGCAGTGCTGTTCAATAGACCATTTCATGGTAATATGAATGTTCTCTATATATGCACTGTGCAGTAGAGTAACCACATGTGGCCATTGAACACTTGAAGTGTAGTAAGTGTGACCAAGTAAATGAATTTTTAACTGTATTTAATTTTAATTAATTTAAATTTAAAGAAGCATATGTGGCTAGTGGCTCCCACATTGTAGAGCACAGGTCTAGGGAAGTATGAGAGACAATTTAAAAAAAAAGAACAGAGAGACAGCAGCATAAGTATTAAAAAATTATAGTTTATTTCTTTCTCTCTGCTTCAATTCTAGTCACTGAAAACTCATGTTCTCTCTTTATTTGACCTTTTGTATCCCCAGGGGATGCAACAAAGCCAACTACTATTTCAAATACATAATCATGTAGGGAGGAGACCATATTTTTTCTCAAAATTTTCCTAAGATATGCATATTGGGAGGAAAACCTGATTATGTTGGGATATAATTTTAAATAAAGTCATGGATGTGATGTTTACTTTTATGTATCAACTTGGAGAGTGGTTTTGGATGAGATTGACTTTTAAGTCAGTAAAGTGTACGTAAACAGATTGCCCTCCACAGTGTGAGTGCGCCTCATCTAATCAGTTGAAGGCCTAAATAGAACAAAAAGAATGGCCTCCCTGAGCAGGAGCAAATTCTCCAGCAGACTATTTTTGGAGTTTATCTGTATCTGTTACTTTCCTAAGTCTTCATCTGTTGGCCTTCAGATTGGAACTTCACTGTCAGCTTTCCTGGGGCTTGAGCCTGCGGGTCCACATTATAGATCTGGACTTGCCAGTCTCCATAATTGTGTAAGCCAGCTCCTTATAATCTCTCTCGATAGATAGATAGAAAAATAGATAGCTAGATAGAGATAGATATACATGTTTACATATATACACACATCCTATTTGTTCTCTTTCTCTGCAAAACTCTACTAATATGATGAACTTTTGGCATTTTAAATTTTCCATTGGTGTGTCTTCTTCAACATTTTACCCTTTCATATTTTATCATCTTTGTGATTATAGGCTTTCACCAGAGAATTCAAAAACAATAACAAATTTATGAAAAAATTAAAAAGTTATTAACTTTATAAAAAGATATTCAAGAAAGGAAATATAAATCACAATATACTCAACAATGAATAACATTTACATAGCCATATAATCTAAGCACTGAATAATGATTAAGCTAAAACTTATGATTTCCATATTGAGTGCAAGAAAGGGAATAGCAAGAACACAAGGAAACAAAATCTTTACCTGCCATAAAAGGAAGTCAATATATTTTATACAAAGATACAAATTAGTAAGTAATGACATTAACATGTTACTTAGAAATTTGTAGGTAAATATCATAAGAGACAATGAATGAGAAATGATTACTGCTGAAGATTAGCAGTGGAGAGTGTGATTTGCAGTATTATGTATTTTTAAACTGTATGTCCAAATTACTTTGATAAATATTTTTATATGAAAGCAAAAACGGAGGAGGGGGTAGTTAATGGAGAGAAGAATGCAACATTCTATGAATTCAGTAAAAACCCCTGGAATGAAATGTTATAATATGCCTGATGCAGCAATTATCTCAAAACTTAATCTTATTATAATTGCTAAATGTAATTGCTAAATGTAATTGCTAAATGTAAAGAGTACTGTCTAGGCAGAAGTGGAATTAAATGAGTAATTTAGTATATAATCTCAGGCCCCAGACTCTTCAAGCCAAAAGGCACCATAGAGGTCATCTGTGCATTTCTCATTGCTCTTTCCAGTCCATCTACTTTTCCCTTTATATCACAAAGAGGCATAGGCATGAAGCTCAGCAAAGGGATGTGCCATAGCTGCTGCCTCTCACTAGCTTGCAATTGGTCAAGTGGGAGTAGTCAAAGTCGGGAATCTTAATTCCATGAGGAAAAAAGTCACATGATCTGATTAATAAAGTATTAATAAAGTTACTGAATTAATGAAGTTATTGAATTAAAAACAAAGTTATTGATCTTCTTATTGACTACATTTTAAGCTATTTTAATATCAACAAATTTAAATTAACTTTGTTTAAAAATCTTCCATAGATTTTCATTGAACTTAGAATTTTTAGATCTTTAAAAATGTAGCTATATTAGACAAATTAAGATGAACACTCACAACAGCTAGCATAGCAGTCTTTATTTTACTGTGGAGTGGGAAATGTTCAGAATTAGACTCTCTGGAGCATGATAAGGCATTTTCTTATCCTAAGTGATCTGTGAACAAACTGAACTTTTGGCCATTTTTATCATTAGACTGAGGAACTGGAAGAGCCTTTAATTCCCAGAAGCAATTTTTGCATGGTGTGATATTATGGGTGCCTACATTTGTAGTTGTACTAATTCTATTATGACATTAGGGGCATACTTAGCAAATGTTTTTGTAGGATTTTAAGCTTGTTTCTCTTGCCTATCCACAGAGAAATCCTACTTCCCACACTGCACAACTCTGGGGGAACCCTAAGCAGACCCTACAATTGTAAAATGTGGCTATGGGTCTGTCCACATCCTCAAACAGTTAGCATAGGCAGAAATTCGGCGTTGGGTGGAAATTGGTCAAGGACACTGTATACTCCAGACCTGAGAATAAGTGACAATTAGAAAGAATGGCATTACTAGCTCCAAGAGATAAGAATATAGATAACAAAGTTTCCAAACAGCGTGGAAAAAAAAAAAAGATGCATTGTTGTAGAAGATACAGATCAATCTGGAAGGTAATATGAATAAAATATGATTTTCAACAATTGTTGTATATAGAGAATATTGAAATTTCCAAAGGAATTTCTTATTCATCATCTTATCCCAAGACATCAATGACTTTTTTTTGAGGTGAGATATTGTCACTGAGCCAAAAGGCTTGGAAAGGATAAAAATTGAAAACAGCTGGTTGGGTTCTATGTACCAGGAGTGAAAAGATTTCTGACAAATTGCTTAGCTATAAATTGTGGAAGACAAATGTCATATGTAGTTGACACAGAAGAATTTGAATTAAATGAATTTGTGGAAAGTAGGGGAATATGAAGCTTTTTTTGCCTTTTGTAGTCATAGTGGATATGAATGACAGAAATATAGATTCCACATGGATTTATTTGAACTGTCTCAAAGGACATTTGGCCTTAAACAACATCAGATTTATTTAGAATCATGTATTTTGTACTGTTGATAAAAGTAAATGACTAGATTAAATGACTAAAACTAAAATTGCTAATTATGTAGTTTAAAAATTATAATTACAGTATGAAATAAATTACATAGTGTGGCTATAGAAATAAAATTGTATAATTTTCTTTTTAAGTTTATATCTTGACCAAAGGCTCTGGTCCTCCCTCTTTTGAATTTTATCTTCTTGGCAAAGAAGAACTTGTAGAACTCCCTGTAGACATCAGTGTAATTCTTATCTCAGCTCATTAAAGATCTTCTGGGGTCCCATGCAATGTCTTAGAGATTACGTTTTGCTCAGGTGTGAGCTTAAGAGGAATTCCATACAGAAGGCCGCAGTGTTGATTTCTTCACTAGGGAGAATTTTTAAAAGTCATAAGTAGCATCATGTAGATTTACCTAACTGAAAAAAATTATGCACAACGTTAAGTAGAACACAGAATTCGAAACATACCTTTAAATTAATTGTTGAATTCCCCATAGCTTTATATTTGGCCATTTGGATTTTGTGACTACCGTCTCAAGTGAAGTGAGTTGCTTTGTATAGCAGTCTGAAGCTCAGATTGCTGACAGGTAATCACTGGCTATTTTTAGAATCCTTGTTCTATGATTTATCTTCTTCTTTCATCATAAATTAAGCTGTATTTGAACTACATTATTGTACACAGAGGAGTCACCCAGCAATATAAAACAAAGTAAATATATTTTTGCTACTGCAGCAGTTTTAGAGAACGCACTTGAATTTTTATAAAATGACAACAAATTAATCATGAAAACCCATGTCTTAATAAAGTTATTACTATATTACTTTCCGGTTATTGATGACATATTTTAACCTGGGAAAGGGCAGATGGATTTAGTAAAATGCTATACTGTGTGCTGTAGTAAATGCTAAAATGCTATACTGTATACAAAATGCTATTCAGAATTTATTGATGCCAATATTGAGAATAAATTTTGGTCTAATAATTAGTACATATTTATTGAGCATTAACAGTGTACTTAGAAATATACCATGTTTTACACATCTTATTTTCCTAGAAATAATTTTATTAACACTATTTTTTTGGTCTCATTGTTAAATGCTTACTTTATCAGTCTGCGTACCTGCAGGAAATAGATGGCACACTCAAGTGGGTAACTGAGATTCAATGAAGGATAAGTTACAAGGGTGTAGGAAGGGTTGAAGGAACAAAAGAAACAGGACAAAAGCCTAGCAATTAAAACAGAAGACTTGTCCCCTGAGGGGCAAGGACAGCTAGCAGTTACCAGACCTAGGGATCCTAGAACCTTTGGAAAGGTGTTATGGGACAGCTGTGACCTTAAATAGGCAAACATAGCCACTATTGGGGTGCTTCAATGGGAATAAATATAAACCCTAAATTTCCTTTCTCCTCTGAGTCTCTGAAAGTATTTCCCACTGGCAAACTTCTGCAAGTATAAAGCCAGAGGGCAAACGAGTCCAAATTGGTAATCTGTAGAGGCCAGCTTCCCATAGCACAGAACATGCAGGGAAAGAACTTGAAGCAGACCTGGTAAAGCAAATGGAGAATATGCAGAACTGTGTTCTTGGTACTCTTTTAAGCTCTTTGGTATTACCAGTTCACAGAGAAAAACACCTTCAGGCAGGGAGATTACATTCTAATGGGATGGTGCATAAAATAAACAAAATAAGTAAAATATATAGTATACAACAAGATGATAATAGCCATGGAGAAAAACTAGGGCATTGAAAGAATAGAGGGAACAATAGGAAGTGTAGAAGTTGGGGTAAAAGTTTTAAATTTTAAATAGGATGGTCAGGGAAGATCTCGCTGAGGAAGCAGTTTTTGAGCAAAAACCTTAAAGAAGAACCTATACAGCCGTTCGAGGAGAAAATATTTCAAGCAGAGGGACTAGCAAGCATAAATCTCTAGTTGAGGACAGGATACACAGGCATACTTCATTTTATTGCACTTCGCAGATACTACATTTTTTTTTTTAATAAATTGAAGCTTCAAGGCAATCTTGTATTGAGCAAATCTATTGACACAATTTTTCCAATAGCATTTGCTCACTTTATGTCTTTTTGTCACATTTTGGTAATTCTCCCAATATTTCAAAACTTTTTATTAATATTGTACTTGTTATGGTGATCTGTGACCACTGATCTTTGATGTTACTATTGTAATTGTTTTGGAACACCATAAATAATGCCCATATAAGATGGCCAACATAATTGATAAATGTTGTGTGTGTTCTAACTGCTCCATTGACCAACTAGCAGTTACTTCATCTCTCTTCCTCTCCTCAAAATCCCTATTCTGAGACACAACAATTTTGAAATTAGGCCAATTAACAACCCTGCAATGGCTTCTAAGTATTTAAGTGAAAGGAAGAATCACATGTCTTTCACTTTAAATCAAAAGCTAGAAATGATTAAGCTTAGTGAGGAAGGCAAGTTGAAAGCTGAGACAGGCCATATGTTAGCCCTCTTGCACTGAACAGTTATCCAGGTTGTGAA